>NC_056743.1:1299223184-1299310684 GCF_019279795.1 Protopterus annectens | reverse complement strand
CACCAATGGTCATTAAGACCTGGTTTAAATAATGCTCCTAAATATACTATCCATTTCCTTTCTTTTTCAGTTAAAATTCTATGTTTACTTGTCAACGTTAAATTGTCCCCTACAGCCTGATCAATACCCAAAAAAATGAAATGTGCTCCTGTATGTATCTGGATATGTTTGTACAAGGTGCTATGTGCTCTTTTACAATTGATATCGCTGATATGTAATGCTATTCTCTGTCTAAGAGATAAAGAAGTCTGCCCCACATAGAAAGCCCCACATTGGCACACTGCCAAATAGATCACCCATTCACTACTACATGTAATTAAGTGTCTGAATATCATATACTTTTGGTGTGTTTATGGACGTAAAGGACTTTGTTTTTGAAACCACCTTGCAGTGGATGTAATGTCCACAATATGTACTGCCCAGTATTCTACAGGCGTTATTTTCTATATATTTTTTGTGTCCCTTCTTAAAATTAGCTAGGTTTTCACCTATAGTCTTCCCTCTTCTGTATCCAAAGGGACACAGACTACCTAATAATGTGTCCAAAAACCTATCAGTCTTCAAAATGTGCCAATGCCGTTGTATGATATCTTTTATTTTAAAGCTATTACTTCTCATCATAAATCTGATGACATGATTCCCTTCTACCTGTGACCTTTTGGACCCCCTTAATAATTGTCCTCTAGAATCGGAATCTGCCATACTTCGTGCTTTATCAACTTGCCTAAGTTTGTAGCCCCTTGCCAAATATCTATGTCTCAGCTGTTCGGCCTGTATCTGAAAATCATCGGATTGACTATATATACGTTTAAATCTTTTGAATTGAGCTAGGGGGATGTTATTAACTATATGTTGTGGATGGTTTCTATCAGCCCTCAGTAGTGAGTTCTTATTGAAAGGCTTCCTATATAAACTGGTATGTACCATGCCATCATTAGCTTTGGTTACCATAACATCTAAAATCTCAATACTTTTCCCTTCCAATTTTCCACTGAAAAAAATTCCATATAGGTTATGGTTCAAACTGTTAACTAACTGTCGCCACCTATCCTCAGTACCCTGCCATATTACCCAGCAGTTGTCTAGGTACCTTCTCCACATCAATAACTCTGTTGTAAATTCATTCTGTTTAGAAATCATTTGTACCTCCATAAACCCCATAAACAGGTCCGCATAAGTGGGAGCATTAGTTGCTCCCATCGCTGTACCCTTAATTTGCAGGAACCATTCAGAACCGTATTTGAAAAAATTATGTTCTAATACCAAACCCAAAAGTTTTAATGGAAATTGTTGTTCTTCTTTAGAATAATAATCCGAAACCAGCAGCTATTCCACCCTGATGAGGAATACTCGTATATAGAGATTGCACATCCAATGTTCCCATATGTACATGGCTAGGAATACACAAATCATCCATAAGTTGTAAAAACTGATTCATATCCTTAATCCTTGCCATCACATAGGTCAATAATGGTTTCAGTTTCAACTCCAGATAGACTGATAAAGGTTCAATCAATGAAACTCTGCCTGCTACTATGGGTCGTCCTGGTAATGGGGAAATAGATTTGTGGATCTTGGGAACTAAATAAAAATATTGTGGAGAAGGATCTTCCACTGTCAATTGTTGTTGTAGCTCTTTGGTAATAATACCTGCCCCTCTAGCTTGTTCCAAAAACTGATCAATTTCTGTTTTAAATCCCACTATCGGATCTATAAGGAGATGGCAATACGATTTTACATCAGTCAAATGTCTTTGAATTTGTATTCCATAGGCCTCTTTGCCCCAAACTAGTATGGCACCACCTTTGTCTGCCATAGTAATAACCAAATTGTTATTATTACTCAAATTCTGCAAAGCTTGTTTCTCTTCTCTGGTCATATTATCATTAAAGTGTTGAAACACCTTACTCTGATTTAACTGTAAATCTTGTAACACTTGTTCTTCAAATATTTTAACTGGTCCATAGTATGGGGGGTGAAACTCAGATTTCCTGAATACAAATCTGTCCCGTCTATCTCTGAACTGAGGTCTATGTGCACAATAATATTTTAAATTCAATTTCCGACAAAAAGCCTTAATATCCTTCACCACCTCAAAATGGGACAGAAAACAATCAGGCACAAAACTGAGGCCTTTGTTTAACACTCGATATTCCAAATCCGAAAATAAATAGTCCGTCAAATTCACTACTAAATTACAATCAATATCCTGGGTATCTACCTGTTGCTGGCCATTTTGCTGAACATTTCTTCCATTTCTTGAACCAGCATGTTTCCTGCCCCCTCGCCTAAAGGGCCCCTTACCCTTTTTGGTATTGGGGAGCTCAAAACTGTAGGTTCTGCCCCCTCCAGTTCTGTGTCAGTATTTGAATAAACCTGAGGATATATCAGATACACTAGAATTATCAGTACTACTTCTAGTTAAAATAGACCTTGGTCTTTTCCTATTGGGTCTCACTTGTCCCTTATATTTACCTTCTGTAAATCTTACTGACCTTTTAACTTTCTTCCAGGTATAAGCCAAATTATTAGCATAATCCTTGGAATCTCTCTGAAATTTACTGAGTTTCCTGTCTGATAATTCCTTCTCCATTTTTTGAACCTCGTTTACATAATGCTTATATTTTTCCTCATACATTTCTTCTTGATTGTATTTAACGGTATCCTCATAAGCATAGGTTTGTGTATTGAGTAACTGGATTTTTTGTGAACCGGACATTAAAATCATGGCAGCACCTAGCCAAATCTATGTTTGGAGAATGTTTTATTTCTTCTTTTAGAAGTAATGCACCATTTGGGTGTACTTATTTATTGGTGCTGGATGTGGGGAAGCGTGATTTATAATTAATCCAAGCACCTGATATTTGTTGTTGAAGATATGTAGTACAGAGTGCTGGTGTGTAAATCCCTGACGAGGGATTAACATGAACATTATTGCCTACTGACGGACCTAGAGGCCGCCACTGTGTTTTCGACTGATGGAGATGGTGATATTGGCAACAACTTCTGAATTATAGCAGGGGAAGACCAATATTAGCTCCTTGTTTCAGTTTATCTTGACCAGGGAGCATACTATCATTATTGACATTACCAGGGAATGTATGCTTCGATTGGTTTATTTGTATTTCAAAGCTGAAGGGCGTAACAGGTACTGTGTTTGATTTCTGCTTAATGCACCGTATTATATGGACAAATTATTTACATATTTGCTTTTTACAAAAGTTAGAGGATCGAGGGAACATCATAGCAGTTTACAGTGACATTAGTGATGACTGGTCTAATGGTTTAAGGTCAGCGGTGCTTTACAGCAACAGTGACAGTGTATTTGTGCTTTTTGAACTTACGGTAATATATATTTTTCACGCATATTAATGAAGTAAACAATCGCTCTATAACTCTGTGTATTTAGTGAGCGTTTGTGGCAGAGATGAAGATCGGCTACAGTTGTTAACGAAAGGGCTGGTGTGAATTACACTTGAATTAGGTAATATATCAAGGGGCCTCGCCTGTTATTTTCTACGGCAGAGATGAATATCGGCTGTGGCGATAAAGATCATTAAGGACTGTGTTTGCAACATCAGTTTTATGAGGCCTTGATATTCACCAGTCGGAATAACAGCTACAGACAAGCTGATAAAAATACGGACTATAAAGACATTATTTCTGTATTAATTATACAAACAAACAAGTTTGACATGAATGTTTCGGTATGAACAATGTAAAAATAATATGCAGATGTGAGACAACAGTATTAAGGGTTTTTTTATTATGTTGTATGGGTTTTGGAAAACTGCATTTAACTTAGGCCAGTATTTTTATGGGTCGTAATTGTTTGTTTCCGACGGCAAAGTTGAATCATAGCCGTGGATGGTATTCCCATTAATGCTACATGCTTTTTCCACCATATTTATGGTAGTGAGTGCTAGTTACTCAAGCTGGAGGTACAACAAGCAGGTACTTATGAGAGAACCATAGTGTCACCTTTATATAACATAAAATCTTTTTTGGGTTTATGATATACTAACCTAAACAAAATACTATATGATGTTTATAATATTGTGGTAGCTTTAATAATAATAAATCTCAAAGAGGTATAAGGGCCTTTTTGACAATAGTATATCATATGTGTTTCTAAATAGAATGCACAATACACTAGTTACAGTTTTTATATACAGGCAGTATATCAAGCAGTTATATTAGATAACATTATAGAGGTTAATGTTTATACCTCTTGAACAGTACATTGTTATGCATCCTTTTAGATTAGATGTTAACAACTTTAATTTCTAACATGATGCTCTTTTGGCTATTATGTTAAACCTTGGTAATGTTTAATGAATGTATTACTGAACTTGTAACACCAGTATAAAAAGTTGGAAGTCTTACTAGTATGGACATAAGTAATATTTGATGGGGGTCTAGTTAGTAATGGGAGCAGTTCTTTTGTTGCTATATATTACATTTAATTGTTAGAGCCAGTCTCCATTGGCTGGAACATTGGTGCAGCCTTGTGGTCCATCAATAAAGCAATGCTGACATTAAATTTAGGGTTGTAAAATAATTTTTTCAA
The DNA here is from genome assembly GCF_019279795.1 of Protopterus annectens. Taxonomy (NCBI): domain Eukaryota; kingdom Metazoa; phylum Chordata; order Ceratodontiformes; family Protopteridae; genus Protopterus; species Protopterus annectens. The sequence continues at coordinate 1,299,306,114 of NC_056743.1, read as the reverse complement.
ACAGATTCGACATTGCTATATTAACCAGAGTTCTTTTTCAGGAGTTTATACAAGCAACATTTATGTTTTAAGGATGGCTGAGGCTCAGGATTTAAAAACTTTCTTAGAAACATTGGCTATTAACAATGATGATTTGACTGCATTTAAGGTGGGAACAGGGATAGAAGCATCAACTAGAAGACAAGAAAGAACTAATATGGAGACACAGTTTATTCGGATAACTGAAACAACCAAAATGGTTAGAGCAAATGTATGGCATACAAAATTGTTAAAACATATGTTATGGCCAATATTGCTCCAAGAGGCCTTAGGGTCTATTTACAGCCTGGTGTTTGGGCAGATAATGAACATTTTTTAAGTAAATGGAGACAAGTTCAGTCTACTGCGTCAAGTATGTTTATTAGATTATTAATAGAGTATTATGCATGCAGACATGATAGTGAAGCTGAATAATGCTTATGAAGATACCATTAAATACATACACACATATGTGTGTATATATATATATATATATATATATATATATATATATATATATATATATGTATGTATACATATATACTTCAAAAACTTCTTAAAACAAAAGAAACAAAGGAGCAAGTAGAATTAATTTTCATTCTTTTATTCTGTGACAAGAACTTTTTCAAAATGACAAGTGTATGTGAAAACCACAATAAGTAATTATGATAATACCAGCAGATGGCCAGGCACTCAATATTACTGCTGCACAGGTTAAAACAGCACTGTCCAAGGCCAAGAATACAGCTTCTACAGGACCTGAAAATATCCCCGGCTGTGATCTACATGAACTACAGAGTGAACTGGCACCTCAGCTGTGTGCCCTGTTCAATTACAGCCTCAGTTCTGGCTTTGTCTCTACCGAATGGTGTACTGCTACAGTCATCCCTCTCCACAAGGGGGGAGCCACTACAGACCCCAGGAACTATCACCCCATTAGCCTGACGAGTTGCTGTCTTCTCTTCCATGACATAAGGTCGTCAGGGGTATAAAACATGCAGCCAACACCGTATTAATAATTTTTTCTTGCCCCAGATGTCAGGTGCCCCCCACTGCCATGAGAGCCTGTAGTTCTGAAATCCTTCTAGCTGAAGTGACTACTAAATGAAAGGCTGTCTTCCAAGAAAGAAATTACATGTCCGTAGTAGCAGCTGGTTCAAAAGGAGGTAGGGTGAGTTTTTCCAGCACAAAATTGAGGTCTCATGCAGGAGTCGGTGCTCTCCTGGGAGGTCTTAAATTGTTGGCCCCTCTGAGGTACTGCTTTAGCAGGGGATGAGAAAAGAGAGGAGGCTCTGTGTTGTAATGACCCGAGATGGCAGAAGCATGGATTTTTATAGAAGAAAATGATAGGCCCTTGTGAAGCATCTCAGTTAAATATTGCAAAATCTGAGGAATATTGGGCATTGCTGTGTTTATTCCTTGTGCTTGGTTCCAAGCATAGTGTCTCTTCCATTTATCAGCATACAATTTTCTAGTACAAGGCCTTCTAGCCTCCAAAATTACATCCATCACATGTTTACTGAGAGATGTGATTGGTGAAATTAGTTGATTAGCCATACTGCAAGATTCAGAATTTGGAGCTGAGTGTGCAGAATTTGATAGTTCTACTAAGACAATAGATGAGGTGTCTGAGGCAAGTACCACGGAGGTGTGACATATTCCTTAGAAGCGAGTACCAGTGTTGGCGCGAGGCCAGTCTGGAGCAATCAGAATCATTTTTGGTTTTTCCTGTCTGACTTTTAGTAAAACCTTGGAGAGCAGAGGCAGAGGGGGAAAGGCATAGACTGATAGGTTTTCCCAGATGAAGGATAGAGCATCCATTTTCCAAGCTTTTTTGTGATGAGTTCTTGTGCAGAATTTGTCCAACTGGTAGTTTTGGGGAGAGGCAAATAGATCTATGTCTGGGCTCCCTCATTTTCATGTCAACATGCTGAAGATTTGTGGATCCAGTTTCCATTCGTGTGGGTCCATAAGATTTCTGCTTAGGTTGTCTGCCAGAGTATTTTGCTTTCCTGGCAGGAATTGAGCTTAAAGATGTATTTGGTAAGTCAAGGCTGTGTTCCACAAGGCCATGGCTAGTCTGCAAATGGGGTAGGAGTGGGTACCCCCCTGCTTGTTTATGTACCACATAACTGTGGTGTTGTCCGTCTTTATCAGTAGTTGTCCTGGATGAAGGAAGTCCTTGAAGGCTGTCAGAGCATTCTGTACAGCTAGCATTTCTTTCTGGTTGATATGTAGGTGCATTTGTTTTGGGCTCCATTCACCCTGAATGCATCTCCCTGCCAGACGGGCCCCCCAAGCATAATCTGATGCGTCTGTAGTCAGGGTTTGGGTGGCAGGGAGTAAAATGAATGACAGTCCCTTGTTTTGGTGACATGCCTCTGCCCACCAAAGGAACTCCTGTTGCAGGCAAGGAATGAGAGGAATCATGGTTTCCAGGCTGTGACAATGTTGACTCCATAAGCTTTTTAGGTATCATTGAAGTTTCCTCATATGCAGTCTTGCATATGGAATTAGTAGAATGCAGGATGCCATGAACCCCAAAGCCTGCAGAATTGGTCTTGCAGATAGCTGGGTTTTTGTTGCCAATTGAAGTATGTTGTCAACTGAATTTGTTTGTCTGGCATGAGGTAAGCCATCTGGGCAGTTGTATTCAAACTTTCACCCAGGAATGTAATTATTTGAGAGGGCATCAGTTGTGACTTCTTTTCATTTATGGTGTACCCTAGGCATGTTAGAAGCCTTTTGACAAATGCCAGATGCTGAAGAAGAGTGTCCTTGTCCTCTGCCTGAATAAGACAATCGTCCAGATATGGATAAATTTGAATGTTTCTTTGTCTGCAAAATGCAATTACTGGTGCTAGGCACTTTGTGAAGACCCTGGGTGCAGTAGATAAGCCAAAGGGCAATGCAGAGAACTGGTAATGCAAATAGCCTGCTTTGAAATGAAGGTATCTTCTGCAAGATTCCCTGATTGAGATATGCAGGTAAGCCTCTTTTAAGTCTAGAGTTACCAACCAGGCATTCTTGTCTAGCATAGGCAGTAGCTGTTGTAGAGTCAGCATCTTGAATTTTGGAATGTCCAGGAAAGTATTCAGAAGGGAAAAGTCCAGAATTGGACACCACGATTCTCCTTTTCTGGGTACTAAGAAAAGTCTTGAATAAAAACCTTGTCCTTTTTCCTTTTCTGGTACTGGTTGAATAGCCCCCATATCCATGAGGGACAGGACTTGTTTCTGGGCGTCTGCCCACTGATTTGGGGGGCAGATCTGGCCATCTGTTTGGAATTGGCAATGTGTGGAAATGAAATCTGTACCCCTGGGATACTATATTTAAGACCCACTTGCCCTGGGTAATGAGATGCCAATTTTGAGCATGAAGTGTTAGTTTTCCCCCAAAGGGGCTGCCAAAAGATAAGTGCTTGGAAATGACAGAGGAAAGTCATTGAGACTGTTTACCGTAGGGTGGTGCTTTGCTACTTCCTGACTTGGAAGTGGAAGCACCCTATTGTTTTGTCCTGTAAGATCCTTTTGACTGAAACCTGGAGCCTTTGGAGTGTCTGGGTTTGACCTGTGTGACTCTGTTGGGCACTGGAAAGGACCAATTCTTAGTAGGCCAGTGCCTACTGAACCTGGGTGGCTGCACTTGCAAGAAATCTTTTACAGTTTGCATAGATTTAGCTTTGTCTTTCACCTTTTTTAAAACCTCTTCTGCCTTATTGCCAAACAGACTGTCCTGCTGTAAAGGAGCATCCAACAATTTAGCTTCAACATGATCAGGCTGATTTTGCTCCTTGAGCCAAACATGCCTTCTTATCACAGATCCAGTTACGGCAGCCCTGCAAGAGGCCTCCAAGGAATCAAAACCACATTGCAAAGTACGCTTTCCAACTTGTTCAGCTGAATGCAATAAATCCTGTAACTCTCTATTTTCCACACAATCACAAATCAACGTCATTTTCTGTTTCAGTAAGCCCATGACACGCTGTTGATATTTAAGCATATGAAATTAACAGTTTAAAGCCCTGATTGCCAGGGTTGCAGACGTATAAACCTTCTTACCTCATCTATTCAGCACCCTGGAGTCTCTATCAGAAGGGGTAGGATTTTTGGCTGTAGAAGCCTTAACACCCTTGGGACCCGGAGAAATAGTTTCAGGGTCAGTAGTAGGATTTTTGAAAATAAATTTGTGGTAGTCAGGAACCCTGTAATATCTGTCTGGCTTACTAAGAGCCAGAGGCAGGGAATCAAGAGCCATGCTGGATTCTGAGAAAACATCAACAATGTCTAAAACAGAAGGTATAGCCAAAGGCCTATGATGAGGAGGAAGAAGAAAATCCCTAAGCCTCTTTTTGGATTCTGAAAAGTCCTGCCTCTCCCAATGAAAATGTTCCCTTAAGGTATGCAAAGTCTCTCCAAAAGAAAAATCCTCAGGAGGAGAAGCAGAAGGGATGGAATCCTCTGCATCATAGTCCTCATAAGGGGGAATAGAAAATTCCTGATCAGAAGGGGAGTCAGAAGAAATGGAAACCTGATCTGAATATTCATAATCAGTGCCTTGCCTAGGCCTTTTAGCGGGGGGGGTTGGGAACCCCTGATCAAGGTAATTAAATCCTCAGCCATTTTGATCATTTGTTTTTTAGGCATAGGGGCCTGAGCACGTGGCTCCTGCTTCGGTTTTTTAGACATAGAAGTAGGTTTTGGCCTTGTTTTTGATGATGCCATCAGTTTAATATACAAATGTTTAGGCCTGAAAACACCCTCAGAAGCTGGTGCCTGCTCAGCGGCTCCGGACCCATCCAAGGGAGAGACATCCGCGGGTTCAATACTTGAAGAATTGCGCGGCATACCGGATTCCGAATGGGTCTCGGTAGAGGCCTGCAACTCAAAAGTAGCGGGCATCAGGGGCTGCGAAAGTGCCTCACTGAGTACCGGCGACTGGCTTAGGAGAAGCTTCATCATCGGTTTTGTACCTCAACAGTCTGTTGCTGTCTTTTTCTTTGCGTTTTTTGTGAATTCCGGTAGTCGGATTAACAGACAACATTTCAGGATAGTTAAATCTTGAACCAAAGTATTTAGAAGCAAAAATATACTGAAGCTTAATAGTGAGTTGGTTAAATTTAGTACAAAACCGACAGCAAGGCATGTTATGATCAGGGCCCAGGCAAGGAATACAGTACAAATGAAAATCTTTATGAGGTATTTGCTTCCCACAAGTAATACAATTATTAACTTTTACTGACATCAGTAAGGAGCAATAAAAAGTTTCCCCAACGGGGAGCTTTAGTTTGAAGACTTCAGTTCTGAAACTCGAAAACGAAAATTTCAGGAGTCGGCCGACCAGCACTTGCAAACTGCTTCTGCTTCGGGCACTGCGCGGCAAGAAAGACCGATTAAAATGGCATCGGCTGCATGTTTTATACCCCTGATGGCCTGACGTCATGGAAGAGGAGACAGCAACCGATGCAGGACCCAATACTTTGTTATTCAGGCCGACTGAGGGCAACCTGCCAGCAGATTACCCAAATGTAATGACTGCAACAGTGAAACACGAAGAACATCCATGGTGTTAAGCTCAATGCCAAAAAAATGTGTCGTTATCCCTTCTTAGGAAAAAAATGGTTTCCTTGAATTACCACATGGACAGACTCAAAAAAATTCCAACTATTCTCTTGTCTCATATTGCCTACTTAGAGGGGATCTCTGCTTAACTTACAAAGCCATGTCTGACCCAGCTCTGTTAGAAATGCTACATCTAAAGAAATCCCAATCCCTCCACACCACACGCTCCAGAGACCTCAACCTCATTACCACAATCAACAGAGCATGCTGGAGGGACAGGTTCATAACCCAGAGCCTGCCCATGCTATGGAATAGATTCCCCATACATGTCAAGCAGAGCACCTCACTGGTCCTTCTTCAAGTGAAATCTTGATGAGTGGATGGGAAATAGAAAATTCACCCCGGAGATCACTCCAGTGGTTCTACTTGACAGAGGCACTAGGAACTAAGGTCGAGTGGCACAATGCCACTGTTATCTTATGGGCTAGGCTTGTAAAGGCTCCAAGGCCATTAGCCTAGTACATACCTATGACCCTATAAAATAAGTGCTCAACTTGCTTGACTTAAAACTACGGCATGAACCTGATACCAATAATAAAACACAAATGTCACAAAGTTTACCAGTAAGCAAGTTTAAAAGAGCTTTGCCCAGTAATACAAGACACAAGTACTGCAAACTGATCTCAAAAATACAATAGGCTAGTGACTAAAGTTTAGAAATTAACTGTCTACTTCTACAGATAAATTTACAGTAAGGAATGCAACACCTGTAAAACAAAATGCAGCAAAGAATGTGGCAATTTAATTTAAAAATAGGGGAGGATGTTAACTTTCTAATTTCTGTGCTGCTAATATTGAAAATACTGCCAGTAGGTATGCAAAAACTGAGGTGCATACTTTAAATGAAGTTATGCTCATTGAATTTAATAACTCCTGTTCGATTCTCGGCTGAGCTTAGGAGTGCCTTCTGCATGTCCTCCCCATGGTTGTGTAGCGTTTGAAAGACATGCGTGCGTAAATGGGCGTACCTTCATTGAAGGTTTGGCGTTGAGCTGGCACCTTGGCATTTCGTAAAAATCTACTGCCAATCATTAGCGGACCGGAGTTCAGCTGTGGCGACCCCTTACTGGGAAAAGCCGAAAGACAAACAACATATAGGATAACTGAATCAGCTCTGAAAGAAGGGAAGTTCAAGTCCTGCTAGATTACGGAAAAATGATTTCCCTTTCAAGCTTTTCGAAGTGTGTAAACATGAATGTGGTGGCAAATATACTCGTGGGGGCAGAAAAGAGTATCCCTTACATATTTACAAATTCCGACTGCTCTGGGAAAGTATCGAATTTTGTGACTATAAACCTTGATTTAACTCATGGTGCAATATTAGGAAAATACTTTTCTTTTGCATTTTAAAGCATTATGGAAAGTACGGAAGCAGGCAGAATTGACAGAGTGTGTGACAGCATGATATAACCATTCAGTATAAGAATGCTGGTGGGAGAAAAACAAGGCAGTGACACTTGTACAGATTCAGAATTTAAAAAAAACAGGAGAAGGGAGATGGCACAGAAATTACAAAAAAAAAAAAAAAAAAAAAAAGGAAAGGAAAGAAAAAAAAAAACTAAATTTGGTTGAGGTTAGACAGGAAAAATGTTCCTCTCTTATCAGAAGGATGCCCAGCAAATCAGCTGTGGCAATTTCAGGTACCTCTGACCTCTCATTGCTTCTTCTCAGTTCTTCTTGTGTGTCTTCTCGGGAAGACACTAAGGACTAAGAGACAGGTATGTTGTCTACTGCTGTATAAGTGGCCCTAGGTCAACTGATGCCCTAGGCAAAAGGGTTCCACAGCGTCCCCCCAACACATTACCTGGTTCCCCCATCATGGTCTACCTACACCAAATAAATACTGGAAAAGTGCCCCTGCTAGACTGGTGCCCTAGGCGGCTGCCTAGTTGGCCTATGCCTAAGGCCGACCATGTAAACAGTACGGCTGTCCTCTTTGGACAAGGGAGAACCCCACATGTCTAAGTTACTGCATACTTTGATAGTATATGAAAGTTAATTGTTAACCTCTCTTCTTTAGAGACCAAGACATCTCTGCATTCTTTATTATCTTCTGTCTCAGGTAACCAATCACTCTCTGAAATAGTCTTATGACATTGCTAATGTTGTTTCTAGAGCAGGGGTTACTAGAGCGGTGATGAGCTTTGCCTTGCTACATTCTCAAAATTTACCAGAAGATGCCAAAGCTGAGCTCCTGAATGCTGCCTAGATAAAGGGGTATTATTACTCCACACCTCTGAGTAGGTTCTTAAAAGACTGGATGAAACAGGAAAGTTAATTTAGGGGATTATCCAGATTTTTCAAAACTCCATACTATCCATGCCAACATACAATATATCCATGCCAAAATACAACAGAAACTTTCCTTGTTTCCTTGTGGTTCAGGTTGCTTTTATAGGAAACTAACAATACCAGCATGACACAGACAAACACATTTTCAGAAAGCAATAGCTGAGAGGTTCAAAAACAAGGGAGTATCCTTAAAAAACACACTATCTGTCCCATCACCACCCCCTTCAGCATTCCAGTAAAGTTTTCACAAATTGTAGGATTTCACTACCCTCTGTGGAAACAGATATCCTTAGATCCTTGGGCTCTAAGAACCAATCAAAACAGGTACAACTGGCAGCGGGACTTCAATCCTTCTTTTTTTAGGGATAACACTGCAGCCATCTAATCAAACCTCCCTGCTTCCCCATTTCCAACTATCCTAGGCAAATGTTATCTCAGCAGGGTTACAGAACCCATTTCCCTGATCAAACAGGGAGAGGGTTCTATACAAGAATCTTATGAAACTTGGAGACCTGTCCTACACCTTTCTTTTCTAAACCTTCACATCAAAATGCCCTCTCTACAGTCTGTTACCTCTCCTTCCACCTGTCAGCTTTTTAGCACCTCTAGATTTAAAACATGCATATCATCATATTCCATTCTCAAAAAATTTTCTATGCCTGGTATACATTTTCAGTTCTCTGCTTTGCCCTTTGGGTACTCAACAATTCCAACTGTGTTCATAAAGTGTCTAACTCCTGTAACAGCCCATTACAGATTGCAGGGCATTCACATTTTTCCATACTTTGGTGACTGCCTTACTTTTGAAGATTATTTTATAACTTGTCAAGATTCTCTGGCTTGGGTAAAAAAACATAACATTTTCTTAGTCTGGGATTTTAAGTGAACACAGAGATATCTCATCTCATTCTGTCTTACAGGATAGTGCCTCTGGGATGTCTCCTGGATCCATCCCTCATATGATGGTCTCTCTCTCTCTCTCTCTCCGGGATAAGTAGGACATTACAAAAAACAGTTTCTGACATTTTCCAGTGAGACTCTTGCATCCCCCCCAAGGATTATCTTAGGATTCTAGGTATCATGGCCTATACAATCTCATGATTCCTTGAGTTACTCTGATGGGGAGCTGTATTCAAAGGGTGAAAGTTCACAGTCTGTGGAACAAATGGGGCAAATTAAAGCATAAATGTCAAAGAAACAATGGCTCTAATAAATGATGTCAAATCTTTGAAACATCTTTGGATTCCAGGCCCTTTATTGGTAATCACATACAACATCACAATGATGTGGTAACATGACAGAGGGGAATCAGATCCTCCACCCTTTGCAGACTACCAAATGTAGCATGGGAACTAAGTCAACACACTGTGATCCCCTAGACAGCTTACATTTTGTCAGAGCAGAATGTTACAGCAGACAAGCTGATTAAGACCAGTTATGATGTCTACAAATGGACATTACAACCAAGGGTCTTCAAGTAATTGATCCAGCTGTGGGGACTACCTCAAGTACATCTCTTTGCTTCCATTCACATCAGACAGTTAAGGAAATCCTGCTCTAGGACTCCTAGTGCAAAGGAGTGGAAGACAGATGCCTTTTCATTCGTGTGTATTTCAATGATCCTGTCCTTTTATATCACAAACTAGGTTCTTCTAAAGATTCAGGAGCAGTCAGCAAGGATGATCCTGCTAACTCCCTTTTGGCCCAGCCAACAATGGTTCTCCCTTCTTCTCAAACTGATCAAGGGCAATTAACTCATGCTTCCTCACAGGATAGACTTGATCACACAGGATAGGGGTTGTTTGATACACCCTAACCTTCAGTTTCTACAACTATCTGGCGAGATGACAGAAATGTAATACCTTTTAGACACCTGTTTCCTGAAGATGCACTGCAGGTATTAAGGAGGCTAAGGCACCTGCCACTAGAAAAGTGGAAAATATTTACTATTTGGTGCCAAAGAAACAACCAGGATCCTTTTTAGGCCCAGACTTCTCTGGTTTTACAATATTTGCGTGAGTTATTATCGTATGGCCTTTCTTACTCTTCTATCAAGCTTCATCTCTCTGCCATCTATGATGGTCTGTCCACAGACCCCACCCCCCCATCTACCATGTCTCAATTTTAACAGTTTTTGAAAAGGGTTTTGCATGTCCATCTACTTGTAGACAGGTGTCTGCTTCAAGGAATCAAAACTGAACTCCTTTTGAACTTGTTCATGAGGTTGATTTAAAGTTCTTATCTTGGAAAACTGTGCATCACATTGGTCTCACTTATGCAAGAAGAGTAGCTGAGTTACAACCTCTTATGATGACTCCACAGTTTCTCATCTTCACAAAGACAGCGTAACTTTGAGAACAAATCCATCCTTTATGCCTAAAACAATTTCATAGTTTACATTACACCAGGCTATTTATCTTCCTATTTCCTATCCAAACCAAAGAATGTCCACAGGAAACTTGGCTACTATGCTGACAAGACAAAAATCTTCAATAAAAGGAACTCTAATCAATTGTTTATTTCCTGTGAAGGTAAGGAAAAGGAACAATCAGTACAGGGCTGGCCTTAGATAAATGGAGGCCTAGGCTAAAGGGATCCATGATGCCCTTCCCTCCCATGAACCACTGGCCCTCACCCACATCACCCAGAGCCTCCAACCCTCCCACCTGCCCCCCATGACCTCCTCATATTATCCAGATTACTTTTGTCTATCTTTTTGCACATTTTGTTTTACAATCTAGGTTTTTCCTGCATACTTTCAACACACCCTAACCAGGTCAGATGTTACTGTAACAACTGCAGAGGAAATAAATGAATTAAGTGGAGGATCTGCAGCCCCAGAACTGGGGTTGCAGATATTTGCAGGTGCTTTTTAAAGTTTTTTCCCCAGCCTTTTTGAACCAATGATATCCTGATCAATCATCATGATTAAAGAAAAAAAATTCAATCTTAGTCTTCAACTTTTTTCCTACATCCTTTTAATACACCTTAACTGCCTAGAGTACACAATAAAAAAATTGTAATACATAATCAAATTAAGCTAGAGGAGGCCACTAAACCCACTAGATCTATTTTAGAGCTATTGTCCAACCTTTTCATCCAATGATGGCATTAATAGACCACGAGAAAGGAAAGAAATTCAGCATTATTCTTCATAATTTGCTTTATCCTGTATCCTAACTGATCAAAAAACATTGTAAGAACCGTGGGTAAATAATGAAATTAAGCTGGGGTGAGAGAGCAACTAGACCCACAGAAGCCATCAGGTAGTATATGTTCTAGAATACATTGCACAACTGTTATTCAACCTTTTGATCCAATGATGGAATGAACAAAAAACATGAGGAAGGAAAGAATTTAAAAACTTCAACTTTTTTTCTTGCATCCTTTCAACTTACCTTAACCCATTAAGGAGTGGAATATAATAACTGTGGAATAAATAGTTAAATTAAGTCCGGCATCTGGGGGGGAGGGCACTAGACTTCCAGAAGCCATGGAAAAATATATACTCAGAGATGCATTTTATGGCTATTTTAAAAAATTTTGGTCCAACAATGGCCTGAACAAAAAGAATGAGTAAGGAAAGAAAATCTGTATTATATTGTTATATCAAGAAAAAAAAACAGGCTGTGTCTAAAACAGCAGTTTACAATAAAATTATTGCAAGGATACATATAGCAGATCTTGGGCATAGTTTGGGAATAGCGTCTGCCCCCCTATCCCCCCAAAAAAGATAGTCACCTTCTGTGCAGCACTCTGTTGTTACATTGGGGTGAAGACATAAGTTGCCACAGTCACATATTTCAAGTGGCTGATGTTAAACATATACTGCATGCCACCTCACTCCCACCCCTAAAAGAGGCAAGCTTCTGTGTACCACTCTGATGTCAAACTGGGACAAAACTAAAAGAATGAAAACAACACACGAACACAGTTCAATTTATTACTGTGAGCTGTCTATAACAACAGCCATCCTTAACCCTACCCCATTCCAAAAAGTAAGCACTTATACATTTGTCTTATGTTCAAGTGTAAGGTAAGTGAAACTGATAATATTCACACTATTTTATTCCAACTTGCTGCTCCTAAAAAGTACATTGTTCCTAGACAAGCTTAAGTGATCTCTGCATACCACTGATGTTTGGAAAGAATTTAAAAAATAATGACTAGACTGCCATAGCCCCTTCACAAGCTGTAACATTCATATGGTTGATTTTAAGAAAAAAATAAAATAGTAATGACCACAATGCTGATAACCCCCATACAAGCTCCATTGGCCTTTTGTTTGCAAACCCCTCAACTGCCCAGATTTTTACATAATGTCCAGACTTTTATCTCATATTTTTGTTCTGTTCTGGAAAATCATTAAGTATTAATGTCACTAAATAATGATATACACGAGTTTCAGACTCCATATCCTTCAGAAGCTGCACGCCAATGCAAAGCCTGTTATTCTAGCAAATTTCTTCATTTATAACAGCAATATTTAAAATTGGTCCTTGATTTTTGGCCTTTAATTCCCCCATTATGTTTGGGTTTGTCCAAATGTCTTGCACTTACAGGTTCAGAGGTAAATTGTGCACACCTCTAAGACAGGCTGGTTTAGACTACATGAGTTTGCAATCCTGCACGTCTACATATAAAAATCTGTGATGATATTATTTTTTTTTTGAAGATAGACATACTATGATGGAAACAAAGAATAAAGACTATGGTGTAGGTAAACCGGTCCTCCAAAAAATAAATCATACAATATCACAGTCAAAGGAGGCAGCGGAACACAGCAGTAAAATTCAAGAATTTAATCCCAGAACAAACAGTAAGCGCTTTCACAGCAGCAGCTGCTTCATCAGACAAACTATGATACTGCCACTGACCCTGAAAAGCCAGGTCTATTGCAAAATGCACAAGTACACAAAACACACGCGTACACACACACACACACACACACACACACACACACACACGCACACACACGCACACACACGCACACACACGCACACACACACGCACACACACACGCACACACACGCACACACTTACCTACAGATAAATTGGTTGAATGACAAGTCACATAAATCATGTCTTTGGGGAACAATGGATTAACACTCACAGAAGAAGCCACAGCCAATCAAAGCTATGGGCTATGAAATGGCAACCCTAATCATTGTGTCACTTTACTAAGGATCAGTTACTTTCAGCCACATGCTGCTCCTGCCAGATCATCAAAGACAGACACTTATGTGTAATACTGATGCTTATAATGAAAAGCGAAAGAAATGGCTAATTTTTTACTCTCAAAAACTTTTAAATACACTGCAAACCTCTCTCCATGCAATCATGCACACACGCACAAGCCATAATGATTACATTTTTTAATGATTTTAATGTATATATATTGTATGATACTACTCTTGTTATACCAGATCAGTGGTTTAACTGTGACAAACAGTGAGGCTAAGTTACTTGTATCCACTAACAGCTTTTGTAACTATGAGTTACATCCACTTTACTGTGTACACATCAGACATCAGATTGTGGTTAAAAAGAAAGTAAATAAATGACACAATAGCAAAGTATTCCATCTTAACTTATAAAAGTGCTCAAAACTCTTGCAAAGCCAGATCAGAGAGTCAGTTGCTTTCATCCATAGACGGGTCCCATTCCCCACCCTGCAGTTATAGCCTCTTCTGAGTGTACTTCAGAGATCTGATAAAAATGACAGCTGTGTAATAATTCAAGCTTGTTTTATACATTAAACTATTCAAAGTTTCATCACACAAATCACAGTAATCCTGAAATCCAGCATAATGAGCAAATAGCTGTCAGCTTTTCAATGAAAGAATCAAGGACAATGCAAACAAACACAGAAACCAGGAACAGATTTTAAATATTGTTCTTACACACGTAGAATTGACACAATAAACAAATTTCCACAGTATTCATAGAAACACAAATGTCTGTCATTATTTAAACCCTTTATGACTGATCATAAAACCACAAATTGTATGGTGAATAAACCAAAACTATGGCACAAACTCTGTGTCAGTAGTGCAACAGGTAGCACATTAACCTTTGGTGCAGATGGCTGTGAGTTCTATTTCCCCATCAGGTAGATGGATTCCTGAAACATCACTGCAGTATAATGGGATAGTGCACTCCTGAATGTGTCTTCCTTTGGATGAGGCATTAAACTGAGGTCACATCTGTTTGATTTGATGGTAGCTCAGGTTAAAGTAAAAGACCCCATGCATTCTACTGAAAAGAGTAAGGGAAGTTCCCCAATTCCCTGGCTAAATTTCCCCTGGCAGTATAAATACCACCTTGGGTCTCACCTGAAAAGGGGATACTAGCCTAGTGGGACAAACCTAGTTGTGAAGACTGGTAGAGATGGGTGAAGGCTGCCAGCCTAGCCAGATATAATTGTGCACATAATTCTATCATTTGTAAATACGAATGTTGAATTTCAAGCTTGTTTTCTTAAATGAAAAAATATGCTGTAAAATGTTGAACTTAAACCAATGTAGCAACATTGCCCTCTGCTGTAAAGAAAGCTAAGTCAAGCATTTCTTGTCTGTCCTTTGAAATTAAAATTATTTCATGTCTGTCCCTTTGAAGTTAGAATTTGGAGTTGATGAGTCTGGAGTGAAGCATCCTGCCTATTGTTTTAACTTAAGGAATAATTACTAGAGTTTACATATGGAATGTCTTTTATGGCTGTAGTTTCCTGCAGGTGCAAGATACCAATTATGTAGTATCTGTTAGCCTGGGAACACCAGGAAAGTATGAAATGATGTAATGGGAATCAGGACTGAAAATAGCAATTTAAACAGAGAGAATCAGAAGGCATTAACCATTTTTGTCTTGACTATCCAACTCACAGCACTGCCTGTTGTCTTATGTAAGTTATCTTAGACTTGTGTTTTCTTTTAGAAATAGCTAGGAACTGGAAAGATTAGACTAAGTGTTTTTCTGTGATGTCAGAACTTTACTACTGTGTTATTTTAAGTATTTCTCTGTGATCTCTGAACTCTTGACTAGCACTGTGTAGTAAGAAGTATTGTCTTGTGTTTTTATTAACTATTATTAAATATTTTAAAACATTTCAACTGTGGCTGTTTTGTGTAGATATAATTTAAGCTCTAGAGTACATTGCATATTTATAGAGTTTACTGTCCAAGTCACTCTAAATAAGCCTCGACTGTTTAATCACAACTACCAATTGGATAATAATATTGCACAGTAATAATTGGACACCCTTTTAAGGGCCTTTGAGTAGCTGATAAGTATTAGTGGGTGGTGGCAAGTGGAACTACCATATAGTCTGGGAGAAAGGGGCACAGCTGGAGAAACCCTGCCTGCCTTCCCCAGGAGTGTCTGTGTGGTTGTATAAACTCTTCTCAAAGTGTGTGTGTGTGTGTGTGTGTGTGTGTGTGTGTGTGTGTGTGTGTGTGTGTGTGTGAGCTACTTGGGCAGGGACATGAAGCACTGGTTGGACAGAGAGGGTGCTAGAGGTTTTAGCTCACCTACTAAATGGAGATATGGACCTTACAGCTGTGCCAGTGGGGAGTCTTATTGCGGACCTGGAGAGCAAGGGAGCGACCAGCCCTGGACTGACTGTGATCTGTGTGTTCTTAAGGGAAATTGCATTTTGCTGTGTGTATTTGTTATCCTTTTCTCATATATGAGACGCCCTCCCTGGTGTTGGTGGTGAGGATCGAAGCTCCTTGATTGCTGGGCCAGGGCATGGGCATCACATATTAACTGTTTGGCAGCAGTGGAATATCCACATCACATAGTAATTAGTTGGCAAATACTAATTGGTTTGTAGTGGTGTGGGTAGAGTGAATCCTGTAGCTTGTGTACAGTGAGCTTTGAATGTGTTTTTATTCTCCAAAACAGCCACGCAGTGAATACTCAGAGTTCAGATCACAATTGTTTTATTTCTTTTGTTAGCTTAGTTAGTCAGGGTGAGAAGGCAGCATGTCAGCAGAGGAGCATGGGAAGCAGACCTAGAGTGCAGTCTTGGTTACAGCTGCATCAGAAAACAGCAACCAGGACGACGATCAGACTGGCAGTGGAGATATAATACCCTCGGATAATGGACAGCTCAACCTTTCTGCAGTGGACTTAAAACTCCAGCTGAAGCTAAAGAGACTAGAGTTGGAGGCCAGGCATGTGGAATTAGAAGCAGCTGAGAGACTGAGGCATCTAGAGAGTGAGGAGAATGAGAAACTGCTACGCTTGAAAGCCGAAGAAAAAGAGCGGCAGAGGCAGCATGAGAAGGAGATGCTGACTCTTCGCCAGAGTCATGGAGGTAATGGGGAAGGGAATAAGTAGACCCCAGAAGCACAAAAGGTCAGTAAATTTCTTCCGCAGTTTAAAAAGGGGGATAATTTTGATAGTTTCATTTATATGTTTGAGAGGGTATGTAAACAGTGTGAAACTGACCAAGGGCTCTGGGTATGGTTCTTGACCCCCTTACACCATGGTAAAGCTCTAACTGTATTATCTAAAATGTCTGACATTGCATGTTTTGATTATACTGCTTTAAAAAATTGTCTATTAGAGTTTTTTAAGCTAACACCTGAAACGTATAGGAAAACGTTTCGTGAGCACAGACACAAGGCAGATGAAAGTGTGTGTGCGTATGCTGCTGAACTGTGCACTTATTTCCATAGGTGGGTGAGTGGATGTCAGGTCACCACTTTTGAAGGGCTGGCTGACCTTCTGGTGAGGAACCAAGCCCTTAGTACTTTGTCTGAGGACATGAGGATCTGGTTAGCTAACAGACAATATGCTACTTCAGATCAGTTGGGGAAGAAGAGAGACCTATACCTGGCAAGCAGGGCAGCCCTGCACAGGAAAGGGACCCCCAGTACTACTTATAGGTCTAAACGAACCCATGGTGGGCAGCACAGACTGCCACAACATAATCTGCCAGTAGCAGGGGAAGCCACTAGTCCAGGTACATGTCCAGGAGCTAGGGTTAAATGTTCTGAATGCAACCAGTGGGGCCATGTGGCATACAGGTGTCTATGGAGGCAAGGTGGGGAACAAAAGGTGAGGGAGCCAGTAAGTAGGAAAGACAAAATGCCAGTAGTAGGTTGGGGTACCGAACTACCATCCTGCTGATGTTCTGATAGGGAAGGATTTGGATGAGCCAGCACCAGGTGCTTATGCAGTTATACAGCTTCTTGTGGGTACTGATGGTCGCTTGGACAGAGTGACTGCAAAGGTAGAGGTGAGTAGTAGTACCCAGGCTGACAGTGAGGCACTACTGTCAGAGGATGCCAGACTTCCTGTGGAAGGGGAGCTGGGAAGGGTTACAAGGAGAGAGTTAAAACAGGCTCAACTCTCAGACCCTACATTGCAGGGCCTGAGCCAGGTAGCTAGGGAGGCACCGGATTCTCAAGGAAAGGGGGAATCTGTATACTGGGACAAAGGGTTACTATACAGAGAGTGGACCCCTGAGGGAGGGCTAGAAGGTGAGAGAGTACAACAGTTGGTGGTGTCTAGAGCCTACTGTCTGGCACTTCTAGCCATAGCCAATGATATTCCCTTTGCAGGTCATATGGGCATAAAACGTACAAAGAGGCGTATTATGCAGAACTTCTATTGGCCTGGAATTTCCAGAGATGTAACAGGGTACTGCAGGACCAGTGAGCAGTGCCAAAAGGTAGGCAAGGCAGGAGACAAGGTGAGAGCTCCTTTGATGCCTTTGCCTGTGATTGAGGAGCCATTTCAGAGGGTAGCTATGGATATTGTGGGTCCTCTGAGTACTCCAAGCTCCACAGGGAAAATGTATATCCTAGTGGTAGTGGATTATGCTACACGGTACCCTGAGGCAATGGCTTTGTCCTCCATTGAGGCAGAGGTGGTGGCAAATGCTTTATAGGTTCATAGGTTCATACTAGGCTATCTGCCCTGGGGCAATTATAAGCCTAGCCCGATTCTGTATGGCTTACGCCACCCCTTGATTTGAGTATACTGTGCCCTTTTTAAGATTTAGTTTACTGTGCCTCTGTCTAATAGTGACACGGGAGTAATCCCTGGGACAAACCTACGATCCCCCATCCACTTATCGAGATTCTTCTTGAAGAGATTCAATGAGGTGCTCTGCCTCACATGAACTGGAATTCTATTCCAGAGCGAAGGGAGCCTCTGGGTTATGAACCTGTCCCTCCAGCAAGTTCTATTTATTTCTGTGCTGAGGTTCAAGTCCCTCGAGCGCGTGGCTCTAAGGGATTTAGATTTACTGAGGTGGAGCATGTCCATTAATTCTGGATTTGACATAGCTTTGTATGTCAGGCATAGATCGCCTTGAAGTAGGCGGTATGCAACTGAGTAGAGCTGGAGTTTTTTTTAACCGAGCAGTATATGGCATCTGTTTGAGACCCTTGATCCTCTTGGTGAGATACTTTTGGGGTCTTTCTAATTGCTGCAGGTGTCAGGTAAGGTACATCCCAAAAGGGGCATTGTATTCTATGATGGGCCTGATGAGGGATGAATAAAGGGGCACGATTAACTCTCTTGATCTAGATGTGAAACCCTTCGTGATTAGGTGGGCTATGTAGAAGGTCTTTCTAACCACTTTGGCAATGTGGTTTTCAGAGGAGAGATTGCTATCAACTTGGGTCCCCAGGTCCCTAATAACTTTCTCTGTACTTAATGGGTTTCCGCCTATGTGGTAATTTGTGGGCACATTGTTTTTGCCAAAGGGTATGACTATATATTTTTTGGCATTTAGCTTTAAACCATGGTGCTGGCACCAGTTATCTGTCTCTGTGAGACCTTTTTGAAGGATGTTTGTATCAGCTGGAGAGTTGATTATGGCGCCCAGTTTGCAGTCGTCTGCGAACTTGGTGAGCCATAGTCCTCTCACATTTGCCTGTACCTCGGAAAAGTATATACCGAACAAGAGTGGTCCCAGGACAGAACCCTGTGGGATGCCACTTGTGACCGGTTTCAAGTCTGACATGGCTCCAGCAACTCTCACTCTGTGGGTTCTGTCTTTGAGCCAGTTTGCAACCCATCTTGTGACATAGGGGTTTATATTTAAGCTGGATAGCTTATCTATGATGCCCGAGTGGGGTATTGTGTCAAATGCCTTTGCAAGGTCCAGATAGGCTGTGTGGACTACCTTCCCTTCATCTATGGCTTTGGTGACTGTTTCAAAGAAGTCAACCAGGTTCAAAAGGCAGGATCTGCCCTTGACAAAGCCGAACTAGGTAGGATCTAGTGTCTGTATGTCACCAATGTCTTTGTTTATGAGCTCCATGATGATCCTCTCCATAGCCTTGCAGACTAAGCTAGTCAGGCTTATGGGGCGATAGTTTCCAGGGTCCGTAGAGGCTCCACCTTTGTGGAGTGGGACCACTGTTGCTGTACGCCATTCTGTGGGCACATATCCTGTAGTGAGGCTGAGATTGTATAGCTGTTTTATTTGAGGGATTAGTTCCTCTTGTAGTTCATGTAGGACGCAACCTGGGATGCCATCTGGTCCCATGGAAGCAGTGTTTTTTGCTTTGGAGAGGGCAGCCTTCACCTGAGCATCTGAGATGTTTGGGAGGCAGCCCTCTGCCGGGATAGATACTTGCTCTTTTGGGGGGGGGGGTGGAGAAGTTTGCACTGAACCTGTCTGCCAGGATATTGGCGATGTCTGTGGGTTCAGCTTTGTTAAAGATTTTCAGCATGGTATGTTTCCCAAAAGAAATACTGATGGACAGAAGTGCCAATTTCATGTCAGACCTGGTGGCTTGTCTGTGGAAGTCCTGTGGGGTGAAACACATGAAGACCACCCCTTACCATCCCCAGACTAATGGTCTTATTGAGAGGTTAAACTCTACAATCAAGTCCATTCTACCGGCATTTGCCGATCAGTTTAAGAGGGAGTGGGACAAATATTTGCCTCATCTGTTTGCTTACAAAGAGATTCCCAGGAATCCAGAGGTTTTTCACCCTTTCAGTTGCTGTATGGGCATAGGGTGAGGGGACCACTAGATTTAATCCGAGATGAGTGGAAAGGTGAGTGCAAGTCTCACAAGGAGTCTGTTGTGGCATACATCCTACACCTCAGGACAAGGCTCAGGGAACTCATGGGCTTAGCCCAGGAGAACTTGGCAGAAGCCCAACAACAGAGAAAGGTGTGGTATGACAGGATTGCTCGAGCTAGAGAGTATGCTGTGGGGCAGCAGGTAATGATTCTCATTCCTGTCAGACACAACAAGCTGCAAGCAGCTTGGGAGGGACCCTACAAGGTGGTAAGAAAGGTAAGTAATGTTAACTACATGGTGGAACTGCTAGGCAGAAGGCAGGGGCACAAACTGTACCATGTTAACATGAAAAAACCTTACCAGGATAGGGAGGCCCTTGTGCTGAGCATTTGTCTGAGGGGGATCTGGGGACTGATGTCCTCAGTGAGGCTCAGGCTGACACCTCAGTGGAAGGGGTAGCAATGTCCCAGCAGCTATCTCCTACCCAGGTTCAAGAAATCCGAGCAGTGTTGCAGGAATTTGGGGACATGTTCACTGGGAAACCAGGGTGCACCCACCTGGTGATACAGGACCCGAAATGCCTATTAGGCAGGCCCATTATAGAGTGCCTGAGAGAGTCAGACAGGAGATGTTGGAACTAGGGGTGATTCAAGTGTCCAACAGTCCCTGGGCCTCCCCAGTGGTGCTGGTGCCAAAGAAGGATGGCAGCACCAGGTTCTCTGTGGACTACAGGAAATTAAATAGTCACACAGAGTCAGATGCTTACCCCATGCCTGGGACAGATGATGCCCTAGAGCAGCTGGGTGAGGCTAAGTATCTTACAACCATTGATCTTACCAACGGTTACTCTCAGGTGCCCTTGCCTCCCAGTGCTAGACAGAAGTCAGCCTTTGTGACTCCTTTTGGCTTATATGAGTTCATAAAGATACTGAAGAATGCCCCAGCAACTTTCCAGAGGCTGGTAGATCGTATCCTAGCAGGAGGGTTTGCCCTTGCTTACCTAGATGACATTGCCATCTACAGCCATTTCGGGCCAGAGCACCTTCAGCATGTCAGGGAGGTGCTTGCAGACTACAGAGGGCATGGTTGACCATTAAGCCAAGCAAATGTCAGTTGGGTATGGCAGAGGTCTCCTAGCTAGGACAGAGTGGGGAGTGGTAAGATAAGGCCAGAACCTGCCAAAGTGGAAGCCATTCAGGCATGGCCTGCACCTGTTACCAAAAAGCAGGTGAGGGCATTTTTAGGGACAGCTGGGTACTACAGAAAGTTCGTCCCCATTTATAGTATCTTAGCTGCTCCCCTCACAGACCTGACAAGGAAGAAGAGGCCAGATAAGGTAGTGTGGACCCCAGCATGTGAGCAGGCATTCTAGAAGCTTAAAGAAGCTTTGGGAGGACCCTCTGTGTTAGCCAGTCCAGATTACAGCAAATAATTTGTTGTGCAGGTGGATGCT
The DNA here is from genome assembly GCF_019279795.1 of Protopterus annectens. NCBI lineage: Eukaryota > Metazoa > Chordata > Ceratodontiformes > Protopteridae > Protopterus > Protopterus annectens. The sequence continues at coordinate 1,299,284,734 of NC_056743.1, read as the reverse complement.
TCGAACCATGGGGTGGGGGCTGTACTTAGCCATATTTCTTCAAAGGGAGATGACCACCCAGTGGTTTATCTCAGTCGTAGGCTCCAACCCAGGGAGGAATGCTATGCAGCTGTAGAAAAGGAATGTCTAGCCATAGTGTGGGCATTGCAAAAACTTCAGCCTTATCTGTATGGAAGAAAATTCACTGTTATGACAGATCACAACCCCCTAACATGGTTAAACAGAGCCAGCCAGCAAAATGCCAAGTTGCTAAGATGGAGCCTGGGGTTGCAAGCATATATGTCAGTGCAGCACCACAGTGGGATTAGCAATGTCAATGCAGATGGGCTCTCAGGACAGGGAATGGGGTAAGATATACTCAGATAGACCTAACTCTCTCAAGCAGCATTTCTCAAAGGTCACTTGAAAAGCTAGCTTGAGTTCTCCGGGGGGGGGGGTGTGAAGACAGGTAGAGATAGGTGAAGGCTACCAGCCTAGGCAGACAGAATTGTGCACATAATTCTATCATTTGTAATTATGAATGTTAAATTACAAGCTTATTTTCTTTAATGAAAGAATATGCTGTGAAATGTTGAACTTAAAACAATGTAGCAACATTGCCCTCTGCTGTAAAGAAAGCTAAGTCAAGCATTTCTTGTCTGTCCTTTGAAATTAAAATTATTTCATGTCTGTCCCTTTGAAGTTAGATTTTGGAGTCGATGAGTCTGGAGTGAAGCATCCTGCCTATTGTTTTAACTTAAGGAATAATTACTAGAGTTTACATGTCGAATGTCTTTTATGGCTGTAGTTTCTTGCAGGTGCAAGATAACAATTGTGTAGTATCTGTTAGCCTGGGAACTCCAGGAAAGTGTGAAAAGATGCAATGGGAATCAGGACCGAAAATAGCAATTTAAACAGAGAGAATCAGAAAGCATTAAGCATTTTTGTCTTGACTATCCAACTCACAGCCCTGCCTGTTGTCTTATGTAAGTTATCTTAGACTTGTGTTTTCTTTTAGAAATAGCTAGGAACTAGAAAGATTAGACTAAGTGTTTTTCTGTGATGCCAGAACTTTACTACTGTGTTATTTTAAGTATTTCTCTGTGATCTCTGAACTCTTGACTAGCACTGTGTAATAAGTATTGTCTTGTGGTTTTATTATTTATTATTAAATATTTTAAAAGCTTTCAACTGTGGCTGTTTTGTGTAGAGATAATTTAAGCTCTAGAGTACATTGCATATTTATAGAGTTTACTGTCCAAGTCACTCTAAATAAGCCTTGACTGTTTAGTCACAACTACCAATTGGATAATAATATTGCACAGTAATAATTGGACACCCTTTTAAGGGACTTTGAGTAGCTGAAAAGTATTAGTGGGTGGTGGCAAGTGGAACTACTGTATAGTCTGGGAGAAAGGGGCACAGCTGGAGAAACTGCCAGCCTTCCCCAGGAGTGTCTGTGTGGTTGTATAAACTCTTCTCAAAGTGCGTGTGTGTGTGTGTGTGTCAGCTACTTGGGCAGGGACATGAACCACTGGTTGGACAGAGAGGGTGCTAGAGGTTTTAGCTTAACCACTAAGCTGAGATCTTGACCCTATAGCTGTGCCAGTGGGGAGTCCTATTGGGGACCTGGAGAGCAAGGGAGCGACCATCCCCGGACTGACTGTGATCTCTGGGAAATTGCACTTTGCTGTGTATATTTGTTATCCTTTTCTTATATATGAGATGCCCTCTCTGGTGTTGGTGGTGAGGATTGAGGCTCCTTGATTGTTGGGCCAGGGCATGGGCGTCACACTAGTTTAACAAAGGATAAATGAAATAAATAAAACATTCATAGTTCTTTATTTAAAAATAGGATAATGAGAAACCTAAAAACCAGGTATAATTTTTTAAATATTACTAGTCACTTAGCAAGGTAATAAAACAGGCTTTGCAACAACACATTTTCTGAGCAATAAATAGTATGAAACTTTAATAGCTAGCATTACTGACTGACTGCAATCATAAGTGATTTACCAGAAGGGATGGGAGGTCAAAATTATGAAGCAATAGCAGTGACATTTTGCAAAACAAGAAACATTTCTGAAGGTGACATTAAGCACCATTGTCAGATACTTCATCTCAGATAGGCAAAAATTCTCATTTTGTATTCGAAGCCACATCATGTTACCGTTTCAAAATTAAAATACATATAATCTCAAAAATCAATGTGCTATAAACATTTAAGGTATATATGCATCATTTTCACCTTTTACCTCCCAACGACTATAAAAATCGCATGGATATAAATATTTACATAATCCCAGTAAAACAAACTGTGCAAAGATTTATGTTGTAGTCATTAGTTTAGACCTCACATTTTAGCTGTATAAGAGTTATAATGTTTCTGAGAGATACTCAGAGAAAAAGTACTTTATTTAATGCAAAGTGCATGCCTTGCTACAGTCTCGGTCAACAGTTAGTTCTAAGGATTGTACCTATAGCAGATAAACATGCAAACTGAATAAAGGTCATTAACTGAAAACTTCTTCACATTAGGTCAACAGACCTATTAGTTTTTTTAACACCTTTATTGAATTATCACTTAAGACAGACAAATACATTTATATAAAAGAAAACAAACCATGTTAATGTGTTCACATTTACAAACACTAAACATCACATACATGCGTTTATACAATTACCATCAAGCCGACATTACAAAAATTGATCAATTCCTGCCTTCCTTACACCTCCCCAAACATTATTCTGCATGAATTGTTCCCACAGTTTCCATTTTTTATGTAGTTTTGTTCCTACCCTTTTCTAATGATCCCACTTCCAGATATTTTATCTCTGTTAACAATATTCACTACTTCACTACTTTGGGTACAGTTTGTTTAGACTTTGATTTCCATTTTCTAGTAAGTACTTTTTTGGAGGTAACCAGAATTAAACTTAACAAGGCCTTACTATGTGTAGGCAATTCAGATCCTGATTCCCAGCTCAAAAAAACATTCCCTTGGTTAAACACATTTATTCACCCAATAATTCTGAGAGAGTATTCTGCAGAAAATGTTTACAGTTTGCCAACTCGTTACACTCCCAAATCATATGTTCCCAGTTACCTCGTCCCTCTCCATCAAACCTCCAACATTTATCATGTACCTGAGGAAAACGTCTTTGGAGCCTGCTTGAGGTATAAAAATAACTATGCAAAAATGCTAAATCTTCTAGACTTTGTTTCATATTTGGGAGCTAAACATATGTCCTCCCATTGATTTCTTGTGAAATGTTATTCCAGTCTCTCTTCCCAATCTTTTCTAACCTCCTCTGATTGATTCCTATAGCTGTCATGCAATATTTTATATGACCTACTAATTATCCCTTTTTTAACAGCAGGTTCTGTTCAAGATTCAACTCAAAACTCTGCCACAGCAGGCCTTTCACTTTGGATTCCCCTATCGGTTTTTCTTTGCCTAAACTCTGATAGCAGTCCCTGATACAGAAGGCAGTCTCTGGCCTGCAGCCAACTGTCTTATTAGTCTCTTCCTATTCTATTACCTTTCCCTCTCTAGTTATTTGCTTCCATTATTGTTATTGTGCCAGTTTTCTCTAGTAAATTCTAGCTCCCTCTTGCTTATTCTCTGTACCCCTAACTGAGTTATCCCTATCAGCAAAATCTCCCTTCTCTATTCTCACATTGGTTTAGTTCTTAGAATACTTTCTGCTACTTTATGAATATAGCATTCCATATGGATGTTATTCTCCTTAAGGATCTGCATCCAAAATACCATTCTCTCCTTATTTCTTAAATTTTCCCCTACATACCAGCTTTTCTTATGCTGAAAACAGTCCTTGGTGTGTGTAGCATACACCTGCATTATCTACCAGTGATGTTCTCTGAAGTAATTCTATTTCTGAAGCCTGCTTGGGTTATAAAAATAACTATGCAAGAATGCTAAATCTTCTAGAATTTGATTCATATTTGGAAGCTATACGATCTACCTCCTGTCTATATTTCCTCTTCCAATGGCACTATAATAGAGTCTGTTGAACATACAAAACCTCACGGTGTCACAACTGATAGTGGACTTAAGTTCGACAAACACCTTGCACTAACTATTAAAAAGGTTCATATCAAACTGGGTTCACTCTACAGGGCAAAATCATATCAATCTCACTGACCATGCCAGACTCGCAACAGCTTGAACTCATCTATTATCTTCCTCTCTATACCGCTCTCAAATATTTACCAATCTACACAAATCTGACCTAAATAGTCTTGAATCTTGATATAACAAAATTGCCACATTTGCTACTATTCTATCTCAAAGATCTCACCATTGTACTGCCCTTCTCCAGCTAAATTGGTTAGAGCTGCCTCATCTTTTTACCCTGAATTGGCTACTAACTGCTCATACAGTCTTTTACAAACCTGATAACTGGCCAGCACTATCTGATCTTGTACAATGCTACAGTAACTTTACACCCCTTAGAGGCCTGCTGATAAAATACTGTTGAAAGCTATTAAAGCACAAAACTCTCATGGCATCTCCTTGTACTCCCATATCACTGCCAAACAATGGAACTTTCTACCTCAGCATATTCTGTCCAACAATGATACACGTACTTTTAAACATACCCTAAAGGAATATTTCACTAAACATAGGCTTTGCTCCTGTTCACAATCAGGTTAAATACATTAACGAAAAAAAAAAATCTAATTCCTTTACACTACTCTTTCTCAATATATCTTAGCTGTTTTAGCCCTCTTACTCTCTGATCGTGTTATGTTATCAAAAAAAAAAAAAAAAAAAAAATATATATATATATATATATATATATATATATATATATATATATGGGTCTACTTTACTTACCCGAACACAGCAACGACATTCACTTCACCGAGACGAATACACCGACAGACCAGAAGACCGACATTCTGACCTGAGGTAAGTAACCGCTTGGCCATCCTGTTGAACTTTTCCCCTTCCCCCCAGGGGATAGCCAAGTGGTTACTTACCTCGGGTCAGAATGTGTGTGTTCCAGATGTCGGTCTTCTAGTTTACCGGTGCATTCGTCTTGGTGAAGTGAATGTCAGCGATGTGATTTTTCGGGTAAGTGAGGCATAGATATATATATATATATATATATATATATATATATATATATATATATATATATTTTTTTTTTTTTTTTCATTTGACATGTATGGTTGCAACTGTTTATATTTGCTTATGACTACCATTGTTACTTTTCTTTTAGACACCATGTTTAAGGAGCTTGTAATTGAATTTTCTATTTGTATTATGTTAGGTACTTTAATCACTGTAATAATCATATGTCAAATGTAAAAACTATGTAATCTTCCTTGGAGCTTTTCTCCCCGGGTCTCCACTGAAAACGGGCTACTGTGTCCAGTCGAACACTACCCTGTTAACAAATGAGAATAAATTCTTGGTCATCTGGTAAATTTTGTAAGTCAGTACCCATTCAAGGACATTGATGTTTCTAGATAAGGTGCACTATCAGCTACTTTTCATTTTCACAAATCTCTACAAACTATTTAGAGAGTGGTAACTTTGTTACTGTATGGTATAAGCTGGAAAACACTATTCTGATCGGAAAACTTATGTTTTGCAACCACAGCCCTATAATACTTGCCATTTCTCCTCCACCAACCTCACATTAAGAAGTATATACACGCCTTTCCACATGCTTCCACCAGCACAGATTAATGCATTTTCATATGCTGCACCCCCCAAAAAAATAAAAGCAGTAGAAGTTTGTTTATAAATAAATAAGACTATCTCTAAGTTGTATACAGATCTCCAGTGGATCCTTTTTGTCATCTATAGGTGTCCCTTCCTGAAACTTTGGCTCAGCAAAAAAATGTACTCACCCCTCTCCCTCTCTCTTACAGTCTCGAAAATCAGAGCATTTACAATTCAAATACCTGATATAACTGATTGTGGGACTTCCACTATGGCTGCACATTGAGTAACAACTTAACTTTAGCTCCCCCAGTGTGAAAAAAGAAACTCAAATGAGAAGACCAGTAGACTTTTGTGTTTATGGGTAAATTTCAGTAAATGGCTAGTAAGTATACTGCCTGGATGCCAGGAAAAAAGAAATACAGAGCACCTGGAAAAAACAGTGACAAAAATTGAAGAAGAAACACTGACTGGGGAAAGTTCTGAAGTTGTCCAGCAAAACACAATGCAACCTCCAGACATGACTTCCAGAAACCCTACAGGAAGATACAAGACAACTGCATACAGACCTGGTTAAAATAAATGAAACACTGATGGAGTATATCAACAAAAACAACAAAAGGCTAGAAAAAATGGTATAACCTTTAAACAGATATTCAGATGAGGTGATAAAGCTGCAAAAATCAGAGGATGAAATGAAGAAAAATCTGGCTGAATTTGAGACTGCTCATGAAGAGATGTTTCAAACAAATAACAAAATTAGAGGACAGATTACGTAGAGAAAACCTGCAATTTTCAGCTATACCAGAGAAGCTGGAAGGAACAGTCTGCATTAATTTTATGAAAGCACAAATAAGCAACTGGACTGATATTCTACAGCAGGAGTTGTTAGCTGAAAGGGCACATTGCGTGTATGCTCCAAACCTAGCTATGGGAAAGCAACCTAGACTGTTAATAGTAAAGATGCAATCCTACCAGCACACGGAGTTGATTCTAACTGTGGCAGAAGGACAAATTACTAAAAGTGGGAGACAGCAGAGTATTCGTGAAGAATGATTACTCATTGTACACCAGGCAGAAGAGGAGTAAATTCATTCCACTATTCAGGGAATGTTGAGACACAGGTGTAAGATTCTAACTGCTGTACCCAGCTGTCTTTAAGGTATTCTTCCCTGGAAGAAATACAAAACTTTGTCCAACAAAAAGTGAGCTGTGAAACAGAAGGAGATTTTGATTCTTGTTCCTTTGGTAACAAAGATTACACAGAGACTGTACCTGTGAAACTTCTTCCACTGTTTCAATGGAAAATATTGGAGAGAAGGAAGGGAACATGACAGCTGACTGGAAGAATCAAGAGTATGTTGGAAATGAAGCAAAGACATGATTTGAGAGATGGAGAGTAACAGTAATAAAACCAGTAACAATGTGGGATTACAATGCAATAATTATATTTTTGAAATATGACAGAAGAAGAAAATCTGGAAATATTGATTTTTTTTTTCAGAGTTTGTTGGACTTGTGGGGACTCAAGTATATGCCCTACTTCATGTCATTAATGTTTAGAAAATGCTTTGGGGAGGGGAAGAGAGGATTGAAATTTAACTAAGTAAAGAAAATATTTTTTTTCTAATACTACTATTTTTGTCATGTATGGTTTTCTTTGCATGCTATCAAGTTTTCTCAGTTATTTCTTTTTACGTATAATGGGAATAATAAATAGATGCTGCTGTGCTGATCTTTTTCTCCTTTCTTTCTCTCTTTTCTCTCTGTCTGGCACCGCAATGTAAAAAAAAAGCCTGATTAAAAGAGCATGACAAAAGAAAAATGAATGTGCTTTTTCTCATTCTTGCATGAAGGAATTACTGGATTAAGGACCTTAGACTGACATAGTAACATGTTTTAAGAGAAAGCAAGTAAATTAAAAAGAATAGTGAATATTACGATGCTATTTTCTAGCAAATTATTATATGCTCAGTAACAATGCTGCATCTGACCATCATGTCGCCATGAAACAATCTGATAATGGGAAATTGACTGTCTAGTTCTCATGTCTCCATGGAGACAATCTGAAACCCAGAAACTGGTTACAGTCTGGTGGACAGTGATTGACTAGGAAAAAAGAAGAGAACCTTGCTAGGAGATGATGTTCTCTGACAGCATTCAAGGGCTTTCAGAGCTGGCACAGCTACAACGATAAGACAAAAACAGTTACCACTTAGTAGAAACACAGGCCGCACCATGCATCTTAGCATGGATAACCTTTCTTTTAGGTTAACTTAAGTCTAAGTGTGGCTGTTCATTTGGGACATTTGTTACTATTAGGAGGGTAAAACTTCAATATTTGAAGATATACATAGTTTTGTGTTTTAGTATTAAATTAGTAGATCTAAGGGGGTATTTTATGAGGGTTTTCAATAAAATAAAAAGTTTTGTAAGATCTGATACAGGCTTAAATGGATATGACAAAAAACAATTATATAAAAGTTCAACTTGCCAAATAGTGTATATGCATGCAAAAGCTAAAACTAGATATTTAACAAAAAAGGTGTTGTACATAAAAGGTGGGAATAATAACTTTTTAATACAATGATGTTTTCTATAATTTCTGTAAATGTTATTGGTCTCACAGATAAATACAAAGAAGAAAGAATAGTGAATTATATTTAAAAATGTAGAGTGCAAATAGCTATGTTATATGAGACACACTTGGAACATAATGAACATGTGGATTTGATAAAAAAGGCTTCAGGATAGTTATTCAGAGAAATATCTGGGACAAAGGAAAAGAGGAGTACTTATATTAATTGCAATATGGGCTCCAACAGTGGCAGAATAGGATAAAAAAGATAATGGCAGATACTGGCAAGTGAGGAGGATTACACTGGCATATATTTATATTCCACCTAAAACTGCTATAATGGAGCTGAAGAAACTTCTAGGAAAAATATTCAGTTTTTAGCAAGGAACATTACTTATAGGTGGGGACTGGAATTTGATTGGCAGCAGTGAAGATGTGTCTGTGGGGCCCAGAAGGGGAAGTTATGAGTAGATTTTTGAAAAAAATTTTCGAAAATATTTTGCATGGAAGACATGAATTCAGTAACAGGAGTTCAGAGTGAATTTATACCTTATTCCCCAAGATATACAAACTGAGCTAGGCTAGACAGAATTTACACTTCACAGGAACGTGCATTTAATTGAATATCTTGATTTGTACCCAATAAATATTTCAGATCATGGGCCATAACTAAAATAAAAACACATGGTAATGAAATAAAAATGAGACACTAGCACTTTCCCACCTACCAGTTGAAAAGAAAGGAACTGAAGGAATGTGTAGGAAAGATCATTCAGGAGCTATTCAAGAGTATAGTTATTACTTCTGAAAATATAGCTAGAGAATGGGATCAAATTAAGGTGGGATTTAAAAACAGGGTGGAAATAAAAAAAAAGAGTTATGGTTAAGAAGTCACAATAATTATTTACAAGGACTGACAAATGTTAAAGTATTGTAAAATAAAGGGAATCTTACAGAACAAGAAGAGGATCAATTGCAGAATGCTAAGCAGAAAATAAGGGATTACCTCGATAACATACACAAATTTAGAAAGATTGCTGTTAAACAACTGTTTTTTGATAGTAACTTTAGAGCCAAAACCTTTTGGCACAACGGCTCAGGAAACAGAAAGCAGAAAGGGCTGTCGCCAAGCTTAGGGAGCCTATAAACAAGGAAGGTAACAAGAGATCCTGCATAGGGATGAGAAATATTTCGGACATTTCATGAAAGTGTGTATAAAGCAGAGAAATATGAAAATCAAGAAAAGATACAAATGGAAATGTTTGCTGAAGAATTAAATGTGCCACAGTTAGAGGTGGATGAAAGGTTAGGATAGGAGACGATAAGATAAAAATTGTGATGTATAACCAATCTACAGGAAAGTCCCAGGAATGGAAAAACTGATAAAGATTTGGAAGGTTTTGTTTAACAGTATTTTAAGAGAATGAGAAGTATCAACATCCTGGAAGAAAGCAGTTGTAGCTGTAATACCAAAAGATGGTAAAGGTCCAGCAGCTCCTGCTTCATACAGGCCCATTTCAATACTAAACCATTATTATCAAGTGTTCATGTCTATAATGGCTAAAAGAATGGCAAAAGTAATGCCAAGACTGATAGATATGGATCAATGTGGTTTTGTGGAGGGGAGGCAAACATTTGACATTATTAGAATATTGATAATCCAGAGGGAAGCAGAATGTAAGAAAAATACCATTGTTGGTGGTGGGTCTCGATGGAGAAAAAGCATTTGACAAAGCTGGGACTTTATGAGCAGGGCATTGGAAGCATTTGCATTTCCTGAAAAAAATTATAAGGTTGATTAGAAGGATGTATGAGGGATCGGAGGTGAAACTTAAACTAGATGAGGTCATCTCTGATAAATTCTGCTTGAGCAGAGGAACCAGGCATGGGTGTCGTCTTTCCCCTTTGTTACTTGCATTAAATTTAGAACCACTGGCAAAGAAAATAAGGGACTCAGAAATTCAAGGATATAATTGGTATGGTAGTCAAGAAAAGATGGCTCTATTTGCAGATGACATTATTTTATACCTGACAAAACCAGCAAAAGACATTACAGTGTTTTGAAACATTTTGAGGCCGTTTTAAATCTTTTCAGGATACAAAATTAATGAAGCTAAAACAAAGCAACAGTGGTAAATTATGTACCCATGTATGAATTGGTTCAGCGATATCCATATGTATGGGGACATGATCAAATGAAGTATTAAGAGTATGGATTAAAAACAATTCTGTTGTGGCAGCTAAGGATATGTGGGAAGAGACTAAACAAAAGATAATACAAAGACTGAGAAAATGGAAGTTTTGTTATATGGTTATGGGTAGCATTATACAAGCAGTTAAAACACTTTTAGTCCAATTAGTCTTATGCACAGATCAGGCATATTTTTATCAAATAGAACAGAAGTTGTGGATAGCAATTAATAAAGAGCTAAAGGACTTTGCCTGGGAGGGGCAGATGGCAAGAGTCAAGTGGGATAAACTGATTCTTCCAGTAGAACAGGCCGGATTGTGATTACCCAATTTGAAAGGGTTTTTTAGAGCGACGCAGTTAAGGCTCTTTATACATAGCACCAACAAAAAAATATAATTCAAAGTGGAAAGGGATGATTATAAAGCAGGGGGGAATCTCAAGAAACAAGGAGAAGCTGGGATTTTGGATGCAGGTCTTTAAGGAAAATAACAATAATCATACAGAATATTATATCTATAAAGCAGCAGAAAGTATCCTAAGAACTAAGCCAGCATATGAATGGAGAAAGGAGATTCTGCTGATGGGGACGACTGCAATTAGGGATACAGACAATAGGTAAGAGGGGGCTGGAATTTATTGGAGAAACCTATCAAAGGAACCAAGGTATTGTATGCAAATAACTAGAGAGGGGAAAGCTGACAGAATGGGAAGACGCCAAGAATTTATTTGGACTGCAGGTTAGAGACTGCCTTCCCTATCAAGGATTGATATCAGAGTATAAGCAAAGAGAAAGAAATGGGGGGGGGGTCCTAAACGGAAGGCCAGCACTGGCAGAATTTTCAGTTGAATCTAGAACAGAAGCTGCCATTAAAAAGTAATAATTAGTAGAGCATATAAAATATTCCATGATAACTATAAGAATCAATCATAGGAGGTTAGAAATAATTGGTAAGAGATACTGGATAAGCAATTCACAAAGAAACAATATGAGAATATATGCATACATCCCAAATATGCAACAAAATCTAGAAGATTTAAGATTTTTGCTTGGAAATGTTTACATAGATATTTTTTCACACCCCAAGTAGACTTCAGTGAATTTTTCCCCTCAGGTAGACAACAAATGTTGGAGGTGTGACAGGGAAGAAAGAGGCAATTGGGAACATATTTTCTGGGAGTGCAGTAAGTTGGTGGACTTTAAGGGTTCCCTGCAGGATGCACTGTCAGAGATGCTGGGTGGGCAGATTGGTGTGACGATGGAGATGATTTTTCTGACCTATGATACAGAATTGGAAATGGCTAGACATGGTAAGGCCTTGCTGTGTCTAATTATGATGGCTGCCAAAAAAAGCAATTACTAGAAAATGGAAATCAAATTTTAAGCCAACTATACTAGAAGTAGTAAATACAGTAAATGAGATAAGACAACTGGAACTGAGATCTTTAGAAAAGGGCAGGAGTAAACTACATGGGAAAAATGGGAATTGTGTGAAGAATAAGTACAAGGGAGGAATGAGGTTTACAAGAAGGCAGACCTTAAATGAGCTACGTAATGTTCGACTGAAAATGATTGGGTAAATTATAAGTGACCTATAATGGTTTTGTGTGGTAAAAATGACTGCCTGTGTTATAAGTGATGGTTTAATAAAGATGTTTCTTCATAGATTCATAGGTTGGTGCTAGGCTATCGTCCCTAGGGCCTATACAAGCCTAGCCATAACAATTCCCTGACTATTTCTTCCCACACTGTTTACTTCCTGGACCCCTGTCTAGCAGAGTGGCTGACATGATCCCCGGGGTGGATTTCCTTTCTCCCATCCAATCGTCAAGGTTCCTTTTGAAAAGGGCCAAAGAGGCGCTCTGCTTGACATGTATGTGCAGTCTATTCCAGAGTCTGGGGAGTCTCAGGGTCAGGAACCTATCCCTCCAGCATGTTTTGTTTATTGTGATGACAAGGTTTAGATCCCTGGAGCATGTGGCACTGAGGGATTGAGATTTCTTTAAGTGTAGCATGTCCAACAGCTCTGGGTTTGATATGGCCTTGTATGTTAAGCAGAGATCTCCTCTGAGTAGATGATATGTGACAAGAGTATAGCTGGAGTTTTTTAAGGCGGTCAGCATAGGGCATTTGCTTTAGGCCTGTGATTCTTTTAGTGAGGTATTTCTGTGGCCTTTCCAGTTGTTGCAGATGTCTTGAGAGGTACATACCAAATGGGGCGTTGTATTCTATAATGGGTCTAATGAGCAATGAGTGCAGTGGGACAATGACCTCCTTTTTTCTGGATGAAAAGCCCTTAGTGATGAGGTGTGCCACATAGAAGGATTTCCTGACTGTTGTGGCGATATGGTTATCGAAGGTGAGACCACTGTCCACCTGTGTCCCTAAGTCTCTTATCACATTTTCAGTGTTTAGTGTACTGCCACCTATGTGGTAATTCATTGGTACATATTTTTTCCCAAAGAGGATAACTATACATTTCTTGGTATTGAGCTTGAGCCCATGGCTCTGACACCAAGCATCTGTTTTTGTAAGGCCCTTTTGTAGAGTATCCACATCATTTGGAGATTCAATAATGGCTCCCAGTTTGCAGTCATCTGCGAACTTTGTTAGCCAGAGTCCCTTAGTATTGGCCTGTACTTCAGAGAAGAGTGGTCCCAGGACTGAACCCTGAGGTACTCCACTTGTCACTTGTCTGGAGCTGGATTTGGAGTCAGCTACTTTTACTGTGTGGGATCTGTCAGTAAGCCAGTTGGCAACCCATCGCGTGACGTAGGGATTAATGCCCAGATTAGTAAGTTTATCTATGATTCCAGAGAAGGGGATGGTATCAAAGGCCTTGGCGAGGTCCAGATACGTTGTGTGGACCGCCTTACCCTCGTCCACGGCTCTGGAGACTGATTCAAAGAAGTCAATCAGGTTCAGGAGACAAGATTGGCCCTTCGTGAACCCAAACAGGGTGGGATCCTGTGTTTGAAGCTTGCCAATGTCTTTGTTTATAAGTTCCATGATAATACATTCCATGGCCTTGCAGATCAAGCTCATCAGATTGATGGGATGGGAGTTCCTGGGATCCAAGGTGGATCCCCCGTTGCAGAGTGGGATAACTGTAGCTGTGTGCCACTCAGTGGGCACAAAGCCTGAGGTGAGGCTATGATTAAACATGGCAATTAGGTGAGGTGCCAGTTAATTTTGTAGTTCATGTAGTACACAGCCTGGGATGTCATCTGGTCCCATGGATGCTGTATTCTTAACTTTGGAGAGTGCATGTTTTACTTGTGTGGCCGTTATTACCGGAATTTGGTAGTCTTCCGGTATTGAGATGGGTCATTTAGAGGGTGAAGTTGACACTGAATCGATCTGTCAGGATATTGGCAATATCCTTGGGATCAGTATATTTAATGCCATTTTGTTGTAGCTCAGAGCAGATCTGAGCATTGCCATTTAGATTCTTGACATAACTATAGAATGCCTTGTGGTTGTCTTTGGAATCTTTGGCAATTTTATTTTCATAACTAGCTTTGGAGGATCTTATGAGGGATCGCAGCTTCTTACTAAGGCTGGTAAGGGTGTTTTTTGCATCCAGGGATTTTCCTCTTTTCTGCAACAGTTTCTTCCTTTTGTTGTAAAGTTTGTTTATGGCAGGGGACCACCAGATTGGCTTAATTTTATTGGAGGAGAGCATCTTGGTTCTATTTGGGATGGCACGATTCATGCATGAGTGGATGAGTACAGTGCCTTAGTGTAGGACTCAGCAGTTGAACATTTAGTTCCCATCTACATGGGTGTCATGACGTTTATCATTTCTGACTTGAGTAGCATGAAGTTGGCTTTGTAGAAGTTTTTTATGGAGGTTTCCTTACTGGTGGGGGTGGGATGTGGATGTTAAGGGTGATTAGCTTATGGTCTGACCTGACCAACGAGCGGGTGACCATAGGTGTAGAGCATCGATTTCCCATGTTGGCAATGACCAGGTCTAGAATATTGGAGCCCCTGGTGGGACAATAGATTAGTTGATCCAGGGCATTGGAATTTATGAATTCCAAGAACCGTTGGGGTGTTGGTACACAAGTAGTTTTCTCAGTTAATGGCAGGGTAGTTGAAGTCACCCAGTATTAGGGTGTTTCGTTGTATCTTAATATTTTCCAGTATGTTTAGAAAGGTGTAGTGAGAATCTTGGGTTGACAGACGAGATCAAGCAGGAGTCCCTGTGGACTATGATGTTTGCAGATGACATTGTGATCTGTAGTGGGAGTAGGGAACAGGTGGAGGAGACCCTGGAGAGATGGAGATATGCTCTAGAGAGAAGAGGAATGAAGGTCAGCAGGACTAAGACAGAATATATGTGTGTGAATGAGAGGGAGGATAGAGGAATGATGAGGATGCATGGAGTAGAGGTGGCGAAGGTGGATGAGTTTAAATACTTGGGATCAATAGTTCAGAGTAATGGTGAGCGTGAAAGAGAGGTGAAGAAGAGAGTACAGGCAGGATGGAGTGGGTGGAGAAGAGTGTCAGGAATAATTTGTGACCGAGTACCAGTAAGAGTGAAAGGGAAGGTCTACAAGAGGGTAGTGAGACCAGCTATGTTACATGGGTTGGAGACAGCGGCATTGACAAAAAGGAAGGAGTGTGAGCTGGATGTGGCAGAGTTAAAGATGTTAAGATTTGCACTGGGTGTGATGAGGGTGGACAGGATTAGGAATAAGTATATTAGAGGGTCAGCCCAGGTTGGAAGGTTTGGAGACAAAGCCAGAGAGGCAAGATTGCATTGGTTTGGACATGTGCTGAGAGGGATGCTGAGTATATTGGGAAAAAGATGCTAAGGATGAAGCTACCAGGTAATAGGAAAAGAGGAAGGCCTAAGATAAGGTTTATGGATGTGGTGAGACAGGACATGCAGGTGGTTGGTGTGGCAGAACAGGATGCAGAGGACAGGAAGAAATGGAAACAGATGATCCGCTGTGGCAACCCCTAACAGGAACAGCCAAAAGAAGATGATGATGAGATGATGACTGAGAATCTTGGGGCATGGTGGGGGATCTGTAGCAAGCTACAATTTAGATTGCAGTCTTACCTAGTGTTAGTGGCACCTGGAGAATTTCAGACGCATTGAGTTGGGCAACTAGCCTGGTGGTGTGAATATCCTTGGTGAATATGGACACTCCTCCACCTTTAGTGTTTTGATCCTGGTTTGGTGACCGAAAAGTGTGGTAAGAGTTGTAGCCTGGTATTGCAGGGGTGCTCTCTGGAGCCTTGAACCAGGTCTCAGTTACTGCACAGATATCGATGTTCTCCATTTTTAGGAGTGCCTTGAGAGAATGCATTTTGAGGTTTAGACTTCTAGCATTGAGTAGCATTGCCTTCAGATTTTGCATGCTTGTACTTGTTACGGTGGTGGTTTTGTCCTTTGAACTTTGCCTAAAAAAGGCACTATAGGGGTGGCAAGAGCCTTAGCCAGTAACCTGAATCCCAGGGGTGACGGGTGCAGACCATCTCTGGCAAAGCATCGTGGTCTGTCAATCATGTCATCCCAGGCAGACAGATACTGGATCCCATTTGAATGACACCAGAAGCTTAGCTAATTGTTGAAGTCAATCATTTTGTCCTTATATTGTGGTATCATTCTTGTTTTAAAAAAAAAAAGGCAGGAATTAAATAATTTATGCAATGTTGCTTAGGTTACATAATAAATAGCAATATATGTGAAGTTTAATGCTTGTAAACATGAACTTGTCAATACAGTTTGATTACTTCTATATAAATGCAAATTTGCCTAGGTCACAAGTGCTAATTCAATAAAGGTACTTACAAAAAAAAAAAAAAAACATGTAACTGATGGATACCCTCTGCTGAGAAGTGAAAAGCATAACTAAAAAAATAAAAAAGAAACAGAATTTCATTACTGCACCTATGACTGAAATAAAGCTAGAAGAATCCCTATCAAAAGTACAAAAGAAGGGAGGGAGAGGATATCTGAAATAAATCAGTGTTCTCAAATACCTGGGAGAACAAAGTTAGTGGAACACGGTATAGAGACAACACCCCAAGTTAAAGTTAGACTAAGAAATTATAGAGTACCAAAGTCACAGGGGCAATCAGGAAGAGAAGTCCAAGAATGCACAGATTAGATATGACAGAGTCGCATATTGACTAGAATGATCCAGCAGTGGTAGTCTATAAAAATCATGAGATTATATTCTGTAATGACTTTTGGAAACTGGATAACATGTCAAAGTTGGATATGCCATGTCTAGAGTTGATGAATTTATACAGAACTTAGCAAAGTGCAGATATTTATCCGTATGCGAGTTGACAAAGAGATACTGGCTGATACCACTTAACCCCTATGCCAATGAAAAATAAACAGCATGTGTAACTGCTGATGGTCTGTTTCAGTACACAGTTTTGCCATCTAGAAAACATGAAGCTTCAGCCACCTTTCATATGTCCACTCCAGATATGCTGCAGCATACTTGGATGACTTGATCATCCATTCAGTGGACTGGCAATCACACTTACCTAAAGTGCAGGTTCTGTTAAAAGTCATAAGGGAGACAGAGTTGACTGTAAATGCTAAGAAAAATAAACTTGGTATGGTAGAAGGTAAGTACTTAAGGTACCTTATAGGAAGATGGGTAAGATAGATCACAGCTAGAAAGGACAGAGGCCATAAAAACTATGTCCTCTAACAAGAAGCAGGTGAAGGCTTTCCTTGGACTAGCTTGCCACTAGAGGAAGTTTGCTCCTAATGTTGCAACTTTTGCCTGCCCTTTGACAGACCTCACAAGGGTAAATCTCTTTTCAAGGTGAAATGTGTCTTGATATTTTTTCCAAACATAAAATAATATGAATCAAGCTGCATGACTTGAAGCAACCAAAGTGGTAGATTCAGCTACAGCATTGAGCTGTATTTAAAGCAATAAGGGTCTTTGGTGTATTTTGTACCGAAGTGTCATATTATAGAGATCCTGGAAATTTATATTATGAATTCTCAAACGGAAGCTGATAATATGGCATTTTATACATAGGTACCATATGCTTTAGTTCGCAGTTCATAAGCCTTTAGCTGTCATAGTTTGATACTGTGTGCATTGTGCACCGTTTCCAGTGGGAGCATATGACTTCTCAGGCATAACTACATAGAAAAATTCACATGCACTTCTCAAGGAAAATTATTTTCATTTGTAACATGGCATAGCTCAGACAAATTCAGTGATAAGTTGCACTGAAATCTACAGGAGAAGAATAACACTTTTAAATGCACTGAGAACATTGCCTTGTCGTTATATCTCAGTGGTGGGAGTGACTTACAGTCTTATCTGTAGGTACCAAATGCTTAGGTTGAAAAGCCTTCAGTGCCAGTCTGTTACTTTGCATTATATTCCATTTTCATTAGGAAAGTGTATATGACTTATTTTTATGTTGGGCTATATAACACCAGCTCATAATATATCTTTACTGAGTTTTCATTATGTCAAAATTTAAAACAGTTTGCATGTTCTATTTATCTTCATCTGAAATGCAGCCTGTATAAAGCAACTCGGCTGGGGGATTAAGTCCCAACCCCCACTTCTATTTTTCTTAGATAATGCCCACTTATATCAACTTTCCTTCATTAAATACAGTGAAAGCATCAGATAATGTACCCATCTGCCTGCTCTCTAGCCGTAAAGATACCAATTAAAATCAAAATGTAGTAGTACCCTGATATTTCTCTTACCTATCTGCACTGGAAGCTTACTAAAGAAGCATTGCTTCTTTGTTATCCTTTTTTTCTGCCCAAGTACTTTATTACATATTTACAAAAAGGTCCCTATTGCCACTTTTTTTATGTTTCCTATTACTATATTGAAGTTACTTAAGTATCATAAGTGGACACATGTTTTTTGAAGAGTCCATTCTGCTCCCAAAGTTGTTGCCCCACTCTGTTCACCCTTGCTATGATCAGGCTCTCACTCACTTCACCTACCCCCAATTCCTTCCCATTCTCACTTATCCAAGAGTTATATCATCATTAACTCCACCCTCTTTCTCTCATTCTGCAGCCCTCAAACTTTGAAGCTACCTTCTAACTCTCACCACAGCTGATATCACAAACCATCCCATAACCAAAATTAAAGCCACCAACAGACAGATGTCTTTAGCATACCTCCACAACAATAGTCTCATCCCAGAACATGTACACACTCTTGCTGAATTTAACCTTCTCCTCGGTAAATAGGTGCCTAAAAGGAGTTAAGACCTTATCATCCAGGCAGTCAATTTAAAATGATTGATGCTGGTGTGTATCAAACATCTCTTGTCTTGGGCGAGTAGATCCAGTCTGAGGAAGCTTGTGGTACTTCACACAACTCGACTACTGTCATATAACCTACTTCAGGCAATCCTATAGTATTAACTCCACCTTAATACAGCTGACCAGCATCATCAAACCCTGTCCAATTACTCATCGATATCAGCCATACTAGTCTAATTCACCACAAACAGCAGCACCTTAAAACTCTCAAATCATTTCTCATATCGCATCATTCCTTCAGTACCTCCTAAAATCCTTACACTCTCTACACTACTACTGCTACCCTAACTCTCCTTTTTCTCCCATGCCCTCCAACCTAAAATTCAAACATGCCACCTCTCAGCCTAGCCCCCTCCACTGCTAGTCCAAAAAAACTAAACTTAGCCCACTACATCTGCAACCACTTCTTATGTCACTCCAGTTCATACTAGCATACAGCAATTCTACCACAGTCATTTATATAAAGTACAGTTGTGTAAGCTGATCTTAATAACAGAAGATGTTCTAATGATCACTGCTGCCATAGCCTTAGTTATATGGATTATAGCCCACTAAGGATATAACAGCTGGCGGTGGCCAGCTTCCAAAGCTTCAAGGCATCTTCTACATGCCCAAACTGTCAAGCAGCTCGAGGTAAGCTGACTAAAAGACAAGAGTAGGTGTGAAGCCCTTCCGAGCTTTCCTGCCAGCAGAAAGAGGGAGACTGAGCCCTGAAAGGACTATGCTACAAAAAACAAAACAAATGTTCACACCCTGGCATAAAAACACACCAAAAAAAATGGGGATGGAGGGAGGGAGTGGCTACTGCAGCAGTGATCATTCAAACATCTCCTGTTATGGTAAGTTCAACTTAGACAACTATACTATGTTCATCACATTGAACACTGCTGCAGTAGACTTAGCTATAGGAGTAGATTACCACAACTAACAACATTTGGGAGGTGGAAGGAGAAGAGTCCAGGAACCCTTAGAGAATGATCTGGACCTAGAGATGGAATCAAGCTTATAGGGCTTTGTTAAAGTAAATACATAGGACCAAGTAGCAGCTTCTAGAATATTTCTAGACTCCAACCCTTTCCAAAAAGCCCGAGATGAAGCCAATTTCCTTGTAGAGAGGGCCTTGACCCTGCCTGGAATAGATTTTTATGGTGAATATGACATAAAGAAAAGGTAACAGCCTTAGACAAGCATTTGAAAACAGTCTGTTTTGACATAGGTTGTCCCTTCTTCTTACCTTCACAAAAAATAAATTATTGATCCAAAGATCTGAGAGATATAGTTTTGTCAAGATAGTACCAGTACTGTGGACATCCAAGCTATGAAATATTCTTTCTCCTTCATTTTTAGATTCAGTAAAGAAAAGGGAGATGGTTAGTTTGTTTATGGCAAACTTGGATACCACTTTAGGCATAAAAGAAGGATTAATTTGGAAAGAAACCCTGTCCCTATAGAAAATGAGGTAGAGTTGACTCATAATAAGATCTTGCAGCTCAGATACCATTCTTACAGTGGTCAGAGCAATCAGTAGAACTATTTTCCATGTCAAGAACCACAAGTCATCCAGATTAGCTGGTTCAAATGTAACAAGTGCTAGCTTCTCTAACACAAAATTAAGATCCCAAGGAGGGTCACAGGTTTACTTGATGGCCTCTTAAGCAAAACCCCTTTCAAGAACACTTTGACACAACATTGTCTTAAAAGTGGAGGATCTATGGGCAAATATGCTGAAAAGGCCAATAAATGAACCTTAATAGAGGAATAAGAAAGGCCAAAGGATAGTAACTCACACAAACAGTGTAAAACTAGAGAACAACTAGCCATGAATGGGTGCTGGTTATGTTGTTGGCATCGACTAGAAAACATTTTCCATTCGCTAATATATCATTTTTTAGCAGCATGCTTTCTTGCCTCCATTAGTATCTACACATCCTCAGTAAATAGGTGTCTAAAAGGAATTAAGACCTAATCATCCAGGCAGTCAATTGAAAATGATTGTTATTGGTGTGCATCAAACAACCCTTTTTTCAGTGAGTAGATAGATCCAGTCTGTGAGGAAGCTTGTGGTAATTGTCCCTGGTCATTTCCAAAAGAAGGGAGAACCACAGCTGACTAGGCCAGAAGGGTGTCATCACAATGATCTTGGGGGATTACTTCTGAATCTTCAGAGGTACCCTGGATATTAATTGAAAGGGAGGAAAAGCATAAAGGAATATTCTTGTCCAAAGAAAAGGCATCTGTCTTCCAGGTCATCTTCATAGAGTACTGGAATACAATCTTGCCAATTGATTATTCAATAAGGAGGCAAATAGGTCTACCTGAGGAACTCCTCACAGATAGATCAAATGTTGGAAGACCCCCTGATCTATTTTCCATTTGTGAGGGTCTGCCCTGGTCCTAAGCTCGTCTGCCACACAATTTTACTCTGACGGAATGTAGAATGCCTGTAGAGTGAGATTGTGCTGTGAAGCTATATCCCAAGCTAACATGGCTAGTCTACAATGCGGGTATATAACCTGTTTCCACCTTGCTTGTTGATATACCACACGATTGTGATATTGTCTGAAACCACTTTGAAAAGGTCCATGGGGTCAAAGATGGTTCACAGAGTTGAGTGCCTTGATCAGGATAAGCATCTCCTAGATACTGATGTGCTTGCATCTGTCCTTGGTGTCCCACACCCCTGTACTTTTATCCCTTCTGAAACTGCTCCCCAAAAAAAGACTGGAGCATCTGTGATGACTGATTGCTTTGCAGCAGGGAAGGAAAAGGGGAGACCTGGATTTAAGGACATCTGTTGTTTCCACCAAAAGATATATCTTCTGACAAACCCTAGCAATGGGATTTGAAAAGATAAAGTGTATTGATGCTGAGACAAAAGAGATTTCAGATACCACTGTGTCTTTCTCATGTGGAGTCTTGCAAGGGGTATCATGAGAATCAGAGATGCCATGAGACCCAAAATCCTGAGGTATTGACTTGACCAGAGTCTGAGTGGAAAACCTTGGAAACAGATCTAAATAAGAATCTATTTTTTCCTGTGGAGGAACAGTTCTTTGAAATGAGGTGCCCAGCTGACATCCGAGGAATACAATCCTGTATGAGGGAGTCAAGAAAAATTTTGACTGTTCTCTTGGAATCCCAGCTTATGTAAGAGATGTCTCACCCAAGAGTGAGATTCCTGACACTTTGAAAAAGAATCTGCAAAGATAAGCAAGTGTTTTAAATATGGAATAATGTGGATACCTCTTACCTGCAAAAAGCTATAACTGGGGCTAGACACTTTCAGAACACTCTTGATTCAGTGGATAATCCAAAGGTTAAGGTAGAGAACTGATAATGTGATCCATACATGCAAAACCTTAAGAAACTTTTGAAGTCTAGATGAATAGGGATGTGATGATACCAATCTTCCAAGTTTTGTGTTGCCAAGAGACTTGAAAGAGGAAGAAGATGTAAGTCATGAAGTGAGATAATTTTAAATAAGGACACTATCACAAACAGGTTTAGGTAAGAAAAATCCAGAAATGGTCTCCAAGCATTTTCTTTTTTGACACTAGGGACATCCTCAAAAAAAAACCTTCCCCACTAGGGAAGGATGACCTGGATTTATCAGTCATAGGAATAGTATGTGATGAAGAACAGACAGAAACAAAATAGTCTGATCTGAAGGATAAGGAATAACCCACTGAAAAGGAGGATTCTCCTCCTCCTACTATTTGCAACCTTGATGAATGAAATTTATAACCCATTTGTCTGAAGCAACCTGTTGCCAAAGAGAAAAATGGAGACTAAGACCTTCCAGATGAAAAGGGGGCCAGTGTGAGAGTAGGTCACATGGTCTTTTGAATGGTCATTCAGGCATATTGGACTGTCCTGGGCTTTGAGAGGTTAGAGACTTCTTTGTGCAACTCCCTTGCCATTTCTTCTTAAACATCTGTTTACCTGAATTCTGTTGATATTTCTTATTCTGTTTTATGCCACAAATGGAAGAGGAGAAAGAAAATCGCTTGGACAATTTGGAAAAAAAAGAACTAAAAATCTCAGAAATCCCCTGGATCAGCTTGCCCCTTTCACCACACTTTTTGATTACCTCTGCAGCAGAGGGGCCAAAAACTAAATCTATACCAAAGAGAGAATTTAAAATATAATTTTCAACATCAGCTGGAAAGTTCTGAGAATGCAGTCATACAAACTTCCTAAGAACAGTACTAGTGGCCATAGCCTTGAAGGAAGTATCAACAGAGTCATAAATGCACTACAAACAACGAGTAGTGACCTGTGCAAAAGAGGAAACTAAGCTATTTAAAACAGATTTTTCCTCACAAGAAGAAACTGCACAAAAACATTCCTCATACTTTCACAATTTGTCAGAAGAAACTTTAACATATGAATCTGACAATTTAAAATTCTGAAAACGAAAGTTGCAGAAGTATACACTTTATTCCCATACCTATCAATAAGTTTCCCATCCTTATCAGACAGAGTAGGATTGGCATTAAGTAAGTGCTTAGAAGCAATGGAATCAACTGAGGTTATAGCTGATGGGACAGGTTTGGGAACAGGGTATAAAATTTTAAAGACAGAAATTTCATACATCTTATCTGCCTTAGGGGCAGCTGGCTAACAGGGAAACTGCAGGTAGTGACACACACATCCCTTAAAGCTGACAGGACAGAAGGAATGGGTGTATGTTTTGGATAATCCTTTTTTAACAACTCATAGTATTTTCTGAGGGATGGAGAAACCTCAATCTTTTACTACTGAAAACACTGGCACAGTCTAGCAATAACCTCAGAGATAAAGCAGCACCCACAGGGAGAATCAGAAATTGAGCTTTCTTTGAGTCTGAATCAAAAATCTGAGGGGAAAACCCTAAACCCATCCCCACTTCTTCCTGTTCAGATTCATAATCTTGAATCTCCTCAGGAAAAGAGAAATTCCTCTTTCTTTTACCAGGAACTACCTTACAACAAGGATTAAACCCTGAGGCAGAGCCAGTCAATTACTCTTGTCTAAAGAAATTTGAAAAGGAGTAGACACATGCTTGGTTTTCTGTTTCTGTTTGACAGGAAAAATTGGGTCAACCATGTTACTAATGGCAACAGATCCTTTGCCACAATGCTGTAATGGCAAAGGTTGTTTGCTTAACTTGTCTATTTGTAGCTGGAAGAGGGACTGGTAGCCTGTTCCATGATCTAGCCAAACATGGTGCCTCTTTCTCAGGAAAAAGAAACAGCAAATGCAGGTAAAACTACAAGTACACAAACGTTTTTTTTTTTTTGACAGAAAAAAAAACACACAGGAAAAAGCACTTTCAAACATTATGCCGACCCCAACAAGGAAAAATAAATGCAATTTCTTCTCAGAAAACATATTTTCAGTTAGTTAATACTATTTTTAAACCAACAAAAAAAAAAGAGTGCTCCATCCCCATTTAAAAGTATGTTACAGTCTCAAGACAGTCCCTTAAAACACAACACCCCTTGCTTTAAAATAACTTTCCTGAGAAGAAAAGTAATAAAATATCAATAAAGTTAAGAAAATGGAAATGGAAGTTTTTTTTCCCATAGGGAACTAATCTGCACAGCAAAGGAAAGCACAAGCCGACCACCGATCCTCAACAGCCTCAGTGGAGCATACTCTTTAGTGGCAGTAAAGCTGTGAAGGTCTTCATGCCCAACCTTGTCTTTTGGTCACCTCAGTTTGAGTTGCTTGACAGTTTGGATATGTGGAAGCTGCCCTGAAGCTTTGAAGTTGGCTGGTCATTAAATCCCTGGTAGGATCTACTGCAGCTGTGATCGATATGATGAACATCAGCACAAGATCATTTTCAATCCTCGAAAGCCTCAGAGGAACAAACTCTTCTGTTGCAGTAAAGCTGTAAAGAGCATGGTGCCCAAACTTATCGTTTAGTCAGCTCAGCTTGAGCTGCCAGATAATTTGGGTACATGGAAGGTGTCCTAAAGCTTCCCAAATAACAAAGGCAATATGATGAACATCTTGGACTATTATTTATTTATTTGATATTTGTTTACCAGGAAAGTCTGACTGGGTCTGAAAGTACCCATTTTTAGTGGAGGCCCAGTGAGAAAAGCACCAAGTACATCAAATTAAAATGACAAGCATATATCAGGACATAAACTTTGTTTACATTTTACAGTTACAACCCAATGAATACAAGACTACACTGAATGTATTATATGACAGCAGAGTATTTGGTTACTCTGTAGACTAAAAAAAAATCATAAATCTTAAAAAATATATATATATATATATATATATATATATATATATATATATATATATATTAGTATCAAATAAGTGACTGTGTTTAATATAAAACAAAGATCAGAAAATATATATAAAAGCAAAAAGAATGGATATTCATAAATTAGAAAATATTATTGAGGGAGAAACTGGTGACATAGCCCTGAAATAAAGAGGTGGGTGGAAATGGGTAGAGAAGGAATAAGTAGCATAAGACATGGATGGGGGTGGTGGTGGTTAGAAGACATTAAAGGGTGGTGTGAAATTAAAGGCTAGAAGTGGATTCAGACAGAATTAGTAGAGGAACATAGCCAAGTTTTGGATAAGAATTCCTTAAGTGATTACTTGAAGATGGATAGATTAGAGATTGCCGTGTTGGCTAGAGATAAGTAGTTCCATTGTTTGCCTACTGAGTAGGAGTAAAAGGCATTGTCCAGATGATTTATTGGGTTTGCAGATTATAAGGAGTTGCTTATTCTCTCATCACAGTGGTCTCTTGGGTAGATAGGAATAAAGGATAGAGCTAAGAGCAGGACAAGCTTTGAGTTTATTTACAAAAAAAAACTCCTGCAAATCTCCAAACTCTGGACCCCACCCAGTTCAGGTTTGTAAAAGGCAGATCATGTTGCCTAAACCTGACTGACTTCTTTGAAGCAGTCACCAAAGCTGTAGACAATGGTAAGGTGGTTCGCACAGCCTATCTAGATCTCGCCAAGACTTTTGGCACCATCCCCCACTCTGGAATTATGGATAAACTCGCTAAACTAGGTATAATCCATATGTCACAAGATGGGTTGCCAACTGGCTCACTGACAGAACCCACACTGTGAAAGTAGCAGACTCCAAATCCGACGAGACCAGTGACAAGTGGAGTACCACAGGGTTCAGTCCTGGGTCCTCTCCTGTTTGGTATCTACTTTTCTGAAGTACAGGCTAACACAGAAGGTCTTTGGCTAACAAAGTTCGCAGATGACTGCAAACTAGAAACCATAATTGAAACTCCTAACAATGTGGACATCCTACAAAAGGGCCTCAATGAGACAGATGCCTGGTGTCAAAGCCATGGCCTCAAGCTCAGTGCCAAAAAGTGCACTGTCATCCCCTTTGGTAAAAACTCTGTACACATGAGCTACCACATAGGTGGTAGTTTACTTAACACCGAAAGTGTGATAAGAGACCTTTGGGACACATGGACAGTAGTCTCTCCTTTGATAATCACATCGCCACAGTAGTCAGGAAATCCTTCTACGTGGCACACCTCATCACAAAAGGTTTCTCATCCAGGAAAAAAGAGGTCATTGTTCCCCTCTACTCATCAATCATTAGACCCATTATAGAGTACAACGCCCCTTTTGGTATGTACCTCACAAGACATCTAAAACAACTGGAAAGGCCGCAGAAATACCTCACGAAGAGGATTACTAGCCTCAAACTGATGCCCTATGCAGACCGCCTCAAAAAACTCCAGCTTTACTCTGTCGCATATCGCCTACTCAGAGACAATCTATGCCTAACATACAAAGCTATGTCAAACCCAGAGCTGTTGGACATGCTCCACTTAAAGAAATCCCAATCCCTTCAAGCTACATGCTCTAGAGACTTGAACCTTGTCACCACAATAAACAGAACATGCTGGAGGGATAGATTCCTGTCCCAGACACTTACCATAGTCTGGAACAAACTACCTATCTATATCAAACAAATCTCCTCATTAGCACTCTAAGAAAAATAGGAAATTCACCCCGGGGATCACCTCTGTGGCTCTGCTCGACAGGGGCACAAGAAAATAATTTTCTTGGAAGGCGAAAGCCAGGGTACCTTTTTGGCTAGGCTTGTATAGGTCCTAGGGCCGATAGCCTAGTACCTCCCTATGAACCTATAAATCTACAATGATATAGAACTCTCTTACAAATCAAGCAAAATGCCTCATCAAACAAGACCACAGAATGCAATACACCAAATTTCAGCATACAATCAGATCCAATCTTAAAACTTTTCCACAATTTCATAAACAATCTCAAAAACCTGACAGTCACCCAAACTACACCCATAATTTCAACAGCACAGGGAGCCATAGCTACTCAGTTTAATAAACACTTTATCCAAACAGTAGCATCCTTAATTAAAAACAAAGATAACTTTTTTTCCCAATATCCCATCACAAAGCAATAGCCACCAGGCTTATTTCTCCTTCAAGCCATTGCCCACATCTGCCATTCTGCCATAAGAAAAACCTGCACAGCCTAAAACCCACCTCCCTAGCCCCAGGTCAAATGCACCATAATACATTAAGATTGCTGCTGATGCCATATCTTACCCTATCACTATACTCATAAATCACTCTCAAGGTAAATTATGTCCCAGAACTTTGCAAAAAATGTTTCATTATAACTCTCCACGTGGGTGGACCATCCTCTGAACTCCCAAACCATTATCCCATAGCAATACTGTCCCCATTATCAAAAAAAATCTTGAAAATGCAACAACACTCAACTACTAAAGTTAATCTCAGATAATAATCTCTTTACATCAACTCAGACATGCTGAAGGCCTAGTTGCAACATAGGCACTGCCTTGCTGAACTTTACCAACTTAGTTACCAAAACAGAAATAATGGTAATCTGGTCACCACTGTCTTCCGTGATCGGTCTAAAGCTTTTGATACATTCTGCAATCAACACTACTACATACCAGTTCTTATTTTACTGGTTTTATAGCAACCTACGTAACAGAATCAGGCTATAATAAGGCAACAGGATATTTCTTTCTTTTCCACTGTTTCTGTTGGCATCCCCCTGGGATCCATACTTTGGCCATTACTATTAAACCAATTCCTCAATGATTTACATGCTGCTTTAATTTTCTCCTCTGTTGTACACTATGCCAATGACAATAATAATCTGCTCACCTAAGGCTCTAACTTCACTCCAAGATAAAACACAATAGGCTTTCTCAGCAACTGAAAGCTGGCCACACACACACAGACACACACAGACAGACCGACAGACAGACACACAGACAGACAAGACGGACAGACACACACACACACACACACACACACACACACACACACCTAGCTATAACCTACAAGACAATCTATTACCCAGAAAAATTCCTGAGTTTAGAACATATTGTAAACATTTTTTTTCAATTTTGTACAATATTGTGCATTTTATAACAATTAATTTCTTTTATTCTGTGTATCATAGATAAAAAAAAAAATTAGCAAAGCTAGACTTAACACTGTGTGATACCTTAAACCTCTTGTATGGGATTCTGACCTCAAAGCAGTGACAAGTGGAGTACCACAGGCAAGGGAGCCCGCAGGATTTTTTGCGGGGGGGTGCAAATCCAGAGCCCCACCCACAAAGCCCCACGCCCTCCACCCACATAGCCCCACCCCCCTCGCTTCATGCAGCCCCCTCCCCCACGCAGCCATTACAGGGTCCCATTACTTGGCTATTTCTCCCCAGTTGCCATAAACACTGTCAAAATTCTTAGTGTGCATACTGTTTTATGCTTTACTTCTACAATGATTACAGATATCTGGATTTAATTAGGAATCCATGATAAGTTGTTTTACATACCCCATGTACATTGCAACTAACTCAAGGGAACTTTTAGCTGGCAGCCCTTTTGAATTCTGATCAAGAAGGCTTGGCTGTTCAGTTCTCTATACTGAAATAATTTCTCATTCATTGCTAATAATCATTTTATTTACTTGGGTCCTAACAGAGTTTTATTTTTACCTACCATAAAGACAACATATTTGTTTTACCTCAAAATACTTCCCCTTGTTTTATTTATTTATTTGTAAGTGACTTAGAAACAACTACTGGGGAATAGTGTTTATTAGCTCAGTATTTTTCATGTAGGACACTAAACTGAGTCCCATGAGCCTGTTCAGATTATACAGATTTAAACAGATTAGTTTATAACGGTAGTGTTCTTTGGCTTCCAAGATTAGCTCTCAGTAACACAAGTTGCTGTTTAAATAAAAGCTGGCATTCTGTGCTCTGAATGCACAACACGTTATAGCTGTATTTAACTTAAACTGTGTGCATTCACTAAATTATGTATATCTTGTAATTAATGCTTATCAAGCATTTCTTCATAATCCCAACATGGACATAGTTGCAAATCATCACTTCATATTTTTATAGATAATTCCAATAGCCCTAATATATGCACATTAATTATTTTTTCAAGATTAGTTTTACTGAGTGGGCAAGGGAAATTCTGGGTGTTTTCTGATTTTGTGTGGTTGACCCTTACCTTATATGAAACTGGGTCTGCATTATCACTGATGTTAACAACTTCATTATATGCTTAACTAAAAGCTTTAGACCTTTTTTCTTGACACAGCCATTACAGTATCCTTCCTGTTACTGTGATAAGCAAGAGTAGCCATGCATAAGAAGTGTACATATTTATACATATGATTATGCACAATTATAATATATACACTCTGTATTAATTATAATATAAAATAATTTAATTATATCCCTTCTATAATACAGCACCACTTGTTAGACTGTTTTAAATTTATAGTTTTGAATGTTTTTCCAGCAAGCAATGAAACAAAACATATGAACCAATAATGACAAACTGCCCAATTCGAAACATTTCAACCATAAAAGACCACTTAAACTTTTGTCATTACAATCCATCAATGTCAGTCAGTATGCACAATCTCTGCAGAAGTAAATGTCATCTGAATAATTCCACATTATAGAGATCTGAAACTAATGAAGAGGTTGTTGCTAGAAAACAACTTTATATTTCAGCATTTCATCAACAAATTCAGTGCCTGCTGCCCTTGAAGAATACATTGCCTATGTTACATTAAACATGGTAAGCTGGTATATTTGCAATACAGAATGGGTGGTAAGCTGAAAAACAAGTTCATAATTATTGGGCATCTCATCCAAAGGAGGACATGGCCAGGACTGCAGCACTCCACCCCCTTAAAATACTAATCTACATGCTGTGGGAGTAGAACCTATAGCCCTCTGCATCAAGATACAAGTATGCTACCTGCTGTACTACTAACACTGCTTTAAAATTCTATACCACAATAATGATACCATTTGCTAAACAAAACAGTTGCACATTTTAAGCAGACTTAGCATGAGCAGCAGTACGCTTCTCTTCCCTTGAAGCTCACAATTCCTTGAAAATACACTTGAAAATAAATTCCACCTGCTAACTCTAAATAGGGCATTTCACTTTCACACACCTCAACCTCTGCAAGAAATCTGGACAAAGCCCGACATAAACCGGGACAGATTATAAATATTGCTCTCATGAACTTAGAACATTGCTAGAATAACAGGATTTATGTTAGTATTTTATATGATGGACAGAAGGAAGGTTGGTATATTGCGTGTGCAAGAGACCAGATGGAAGGGGGGTAAGGCTAGGTGTATCGGAGGTGGGTTCAAATTGTTTTATCATGGTGTAGATGGGAGGAGAAATGGCGTAGGAGCTATCCTGAAGGAACAGTATGCTAAGAGTGTTTTGGAGTTGAAAAGAGTGTCGGATAGAGTGATGTTTATGAAGCTGGAAATTGATGGCATAATGATGAATGTTGTTAATGCATATGCTCCACAAGTTGTGTGTGCGATGGATGAGAAAGAAACATTTTGGAGTGAGTTGGATAAAGTGGTGATGACTGCACCCAAGGGTGACAGAGTGGTGATTGGAGCAGATTTCAATGGGCATGTTGGTGAAGGGAACAGAGTGGATGACGAAGTGATGGGTAGGTATGGTGTTAAACAAAGGAATTCAGGAAAAATGTCTCTGGTTAAGGTCAATGTCAACACAGGAATAGGTGCCAAGGACAGCACATGCACTACTCTCTGCAACGTGGCTGAGAAAATCAACATCAAAGTAACAATCATGGCTAAAGGCAGTGACCCCGACTATTTGTGACCAAAGCTCATGAAAGGCCAAAACTGACACCAAGCCAAAACCCCAACAGCAATACTTCAAACCCCAAGGTTGATGGGCATATCAAGGCCAAGCCTAAGGGTGAGGGTGTCTAAGCCAAGTATTGTTATGCTGACCCAGTCAAGAAATGGCAAAAAGATTCACCCCAAACGGTTGAGCCTAACTCATGGGGTCATATATGGCATAGTTGATTTAGAAGGAATTGACCACAAAAGCTATAGTGCTGAGTCCAGAAGCAGAACCAGTGTCATCAAATCTGATGGTATCTACATTTAGGCCTGCAGAATCATAACAGTTTGAATTGCTGCGGTCACCCAAACAGAGGCCTGTTAAGGAGAACTGAGAAGAAAATGCAGAAAAAATTAAAACAGCAGAAAATAAATGCCTTTGCCTTCACTGGTACCAGAGGTGGATGACATGAGTAAAATTTTCTGCAACACCTTCAGAAAAGCCCTCACAATCATCTTGTAGTCTACATCCAATGTAAAAGAAGAGCAATAGTAGAAATTTATGGGCCTGTCTGGAAATGGTCCAGATTACAGACTCTTAAATACCTGTATAAAAGAAACAGAGGAAACACCCATGTCTGACCTGTCTAAATGGATATTCAACTAATATTACAGGCATCCTGGTAACTCCCCCCAAAAAGGAGTGGTTACAGAAAATTTAGAAAATTCTTCCACCTTGGATTATTTAGTACCCGATTGAAAAAAAAACTCTTTAGAAGTATAGCTTTCAGCTGTGTTTTCTGTCTATTATTTCTTTATCTTTGTGGTTAGAAAAATCCAAAAGTGTAGGCTCTGTCCTTGAGTCCAATAGTGTCAACCCAAAGACTGTTCTCAAGGTCAAGTCCTTTCAGGAGTGGATGCACAACTACCCTCAAGACTTTTCAAAAGAAGGTTATTATTTCAGTCCTTTGTAATCTGGGGATAGAAAGAAGCACAAATGCCACATTTCTATTCAAAGTGCTCCTCACTTAGCCAGACAGCAAAAAGAGTGTGTCTGTTCTGGGCATTTTGTGTGGCCACATTAAATACACTTTCTAAATGCATGACTATCCACAGTCAAAATATTTTTAGAAAGTACAGACAAGAGCCAAGGAACAAATATAACAAACTACCCAAACTCTACAAGAGACAGCAACTGATCTGGAGAGCTTCAGTACTAGAAAATATTAGCATCTAATTAAATGACAGATTAAATGTATGAACTAACAGTTTAATAGAAAGTAAAAAAACATATTGTGTAGAATGCAAAGGCCAAAGGGAGAGAAAGCAATACCGTGCAAAAAAGAAATCAGATGGACCTGACCTGATTTGTAGATTGGAAAGTTGCAAAACTAGTAATTCCAATCAAAAAAGGATGTGATAATTGCAAAATTCAGCAATGTTTTACACAAAGTAGTTAACTTTAAAGCAAAGTTGCCTGAAAGCATCCATCTCCAATAGAAACATGATGAGCAGCAGGAGACCTGGACAGGAAGCGAGATGGCAAGCTATTTTGGGCAAAGAGGCTGGAGTAATATCCTGGAAAAGGTTTAGATGCTGAGCTGACCGGAAATGTGATTTCACTCATACTGCTTGATGAAGATGGATCTCCTTACACCAGATTAAAAATTTCAGGATATGGTTAAGAAAACATGAATAATTATGATCCAATCTCTGATGATAAACAAACTGTTACATGTTCAAGAACCAGATGTCAGGAAATTCACCTCTAGAATGGAACAGAGAAGCTAATGAGGTGAATCATAACATTCATTTCAAGAACACAACTGTATAGTTAAGATCAGAGAAATCTGATCATAATTCATTGCACCACATGGAGCTTTACCTGCTCTGCGTACTAAGTGTAGGAATGTTAGATGTTGGGAAGTGTGCCCAGACACATGCCCAGGCAGATCATGTTGTTTTGCCAAGGATGGACTGTGCCTGTTCCCTGTAGATTTTTCAGTATTGGCTAAAATATTGGCGTCCTCCATACTGCCTTTTGTAGGCAAAGTCAAGCTGCCAAACCTTCTGACATAAGCAAACTAACCCAAGGGAACTTAAACATGTTGCTTCTCAGTGCCAGCAGCCTAAGCAAGAAACTCCAGTCCCTTCAAGTTCTCCTCAGCCTGGAGAGTGTAGACATTTGCACAATTACTGAGACATGGTTTATAGCAATGGAGAGCATCCCAGCAGTGCAGGAGTACAATATTTAATGCAATTTAGACCAGCTACTGCACAAGCAGGGAAATGGAGGTGTCTCAATCTATGCTGATAGCAAGCTCACCTCAAGGCTGGTCAGACAGGATGGCACGCTTGAGCTACTCCACATCAAAATTACCACAGGCAAAGTTCCATACCATATCCGTGCAAGCTATAGGTCACCTTCTGTGACCCAGTAAACCCATAGCTCATACTTAAACTTACTGGAGACACTCACCATTTAACCCAATACTAAAGTGATGGGCGACTAACTACCCCACTATAAACTGAGAATACTACATGACCCCATTCTTGCAGGCTCAGTGATTTTACTAAGGGAGCAAACATACTGGACCTGGTACTCACAATAATGGCAGAATGTTGTAACCCCCTCCCCCCCATGTAATATTCTTTCTGATAACATCAGACCATACAGCTGTCTCTTTTCATATAAAAGTCAAGCACGGGACAACAGCTAACCTCATAACATTTAGGAACCATTCTAAGGTAAATTTTCTACTATTAATTGATAGCCTGTAACCAGTAAAGTACTTCAAACAGCATGAAAAAAACATGTTTAAAGCAAACACCATGCTGACTGCACAGTTCATAGTTAACATGGTGCTTGGCTTTAAGTGATAACCTGGCAAAATTTCAAGACCCCCTCCAAAAAACACCTTGAGAATATAGCTGCCTATGCTGAACTGTTCACAAGAACCATGTACAATTGTGTTAATAGATGCAAAGGGACAGCTTGTCCTACCATTAATAAACTCAGAACAAACTTAAAAAACAAATCATCTTGATGGAATCCAAGCATCAGTAGGGTGCACAACAGAAGGAAGAAAGTCATAGAAAAGTTAGGAAGTGCAATGCCCAGCAGAATAGAAACTCTCTCATCAATCTAAACAAATAACTCAGTCTCTACCAAAGCCAATTTAGAGGTAGAAATAGCCTCCCAAGCCAAGGAAAACCATAAAGCTTTCTTTAGCTATGTCCATATCAAAAGCAGTACACAACAGTGAGCAGACCTAATTGTAAATGGAGCCACCTACATATAGCCAGAAAATATAGTAAATCTACTGGTTAGCACATTCAGCTCCAGTTTTAACCCCCCCTCACACACACACACACACACACACACACACACACACACACCCTGTAAACCCACCAGGAAAATACCATCATACATAACTCTCTGGCTATCCCTAGGGAGCAGGTCATAAATGCACTCTTCAAAGCCAAGAATAATGCATCGATAGGCCTTGATAATATCCCAGAATGCCTTCTAAAATGCATGAAATATGACTCATCAAGACCACTGGATTTACTATTTAACTGTAGCCTACAGAAAAATCTTCATGACTTGCGAATAGAGAACTGCTATGGTCATCCCTCTGCATAAGGGCAGGCCATCAGTGGACCCTAGTAACTACAAACCTATAAGTCTAACTAGTATCACATGCAAAACCATGGAAAGAATTATTGTGACAATTATTAATAATGACAGAGGAAACCTTCAGATACTGGATCTAACCCAGTTTGGCTTCATCAGTAGCAGATCACACCTACTCAGCCTGGTAGACTTCTTTGAGAAGGTCACCAAGGCAATGGATAAGGGCAAAGCAGTGCATATTGCATACTTCGGAATAGATAAAGCATTTAATACAGTACCTCACTTGCATTTTGTAAATAAACTAATGGAATTAGGCATAAAACCCTGTGTTATGCGTTGGATAGCCAGCTGACTTTCAGAAAACACCCAGGAAGTTAGGATTGTGGAATCCAACTCCACAAAGAGGCTGGTCACTAGAGGACTCGCTCTGGGCTGGATCCACTCCTTTTAGGCATCTACTCCTTGGAAGTCAGAGCCAACATCAAGGGCCTCTGACTGACCAGGTTTGTAGATGATTTGAAAATAAGAGCGGTCATCGAATCGGTGGTGGTGCTGTGGAAGCGTTGTTGCCTCACAGTCAGACGCTGTCCGGTTTGATTTTAAGCTAGAGTCTTCTGTGTGGAGACATGCGTGAATGGGCGTACCTTCGTTGAAGATTGTGCATCAGGGCTGGTAACTCGGCATGTAAAAATCAACTACCAATCATTAGCGGAACAGAGTTCCGCTGTGGCCACCTCTAGCCGGGAAAAGCCAAAAGACACAACAACAACAACAACATAGAATCCCCCCATGATACTGATATCCTGCAGGAAAGGCTAACACAGACAAATAGGCTCAGCATAGCAACCACAGATCTCTTTATTCAACTGAAACTCCAACAGTTAAGCACTTTCGTGTTAATCAAAGACTTCTTCAGAACTGTTGAATAACATGCAGAAGGCAAAACTCATTAGTCACATGTTAAAAACCACCAATGGGACATTTCCCAAATACACTTGATAATTATAAAGAATAATCAACCTGACAACACCCTGAAACGTGTATATATGTATGTATAAGATATATATATATATATATATATATATATATATATATATATATATATCTTATATGCATAAAAAGATTAAAAAACTTTAAAAAATACAACACTGAAAAGTAAAACCCTAATGCCATGATCTAAATGAAAATAGGTGACCAACTGAATCATCCTTCAAGATTTCTTAATTTCAATATGGGGTAAATAGAACAAGAATCATTGAGATCTTTGGATTTTCAAAGCATTAAGCCTCAAAA
This sequence comes from Protopterus annectens, assembly GCF_019279795.1. Classification (NCBI taxonomy): domain Eukaryota; kingdom Metazoa; phylum Chordata; order Ceratodontiformes; family Protopteridae; genus Protopterus; species Protopterus annectens. Next base: position 1,299,248,896 of record NC_056743.1, on the reverse strand, counting down.
TCCAAATCAGCTCTTTCCTACTTAGATGTTCATAAATAAAAAAAAATCCCCTGGTATCCCTTTCCACATAATCAAGAACCACAAACTTAAAACTGTGCCCTGGATTCAAGGCTACATGTCTTAACAATGCATTGGAGGTTCTACCCTTCACTACATCATTAAAATGTTCATATATCCTTTCCTTAGGTTTCCACAAATTTTTGCCAATATAAAATGAATCACATAATTGGCATAATGCACACTAAACCACCCTCACAGAGTCAGAATTAAAATGCTTACAGACATATTGAATTTCCTGTTCCGGATAGAAAAATATTCACAATATACTAATCAATGACTAAGCATAGATACTCTACACACTCAAAACACACATTCACAAACCTGCCTTTACCTACCTATTTCTTACATACACACTTCTACCTACTTCTTACATCCACAGACTCCGAGTCCTACCTATCTATTTCTTACACACACACATCTCTTAAACACGTAAACGCACACACCTACCTTTCACTTCTACATTCATCTGTGCAGTCCAAATGTCCTCTTGAATTTAAATTTCCAGTAGGCGCGAAAGGAAAGGACGTAAACCATCAGTCGCGCATAGACACAGAAGATGAAAACAGGTCGCAAACACCTGTTACGTCTGTGCGACTGGACGGGATGCAAAGGGCATTCTTAAAGAGGAATGCCCTTTAAAAAAAAACTTTTTTTATTTAAACTAATTTCTCGGCCAGCCGATTCCAGGGGGGTGCAAGTGCACCCCCTTGCACCTGCCTGCGGGCGCCCTTGACCACAGGGTTCTGTCCTGGGACCTCTCCTGTTTGGTATCTACTTCTCTGAAGTACAGGCTAACACAGAAGGCCTCTGGCTAACGAAGTTCACAGATGACTGCAAACTAGGAGCCATAGTCAAGTCCCCAAATGATGTGGACATCCTACAGAAGGGCCTCATTGAGACAGATGTCTGGTGTCAGAGCCCTGGCCTCAAGCTCAATGCCAAAAAGTGCAGTGTCATCCCCTTTGCTAAAAATTCTGTACCCATGAACTACCACATAGGCAGCAATCTACTTAACATCGAATGTGTTCATAGGTTTAGGTTCATAGGTTGGTACTAGGCTATCAGCCCTAGGGCCTATACAAGCCTTGCCATAACAATTCCCTGGCTATTTCTTCTCACATTATTTACTTTCCTGGACCCCTGTCTAGCAGGGCGACTGACGTGATCCCTGGGGTGAATTTCCTTTCTCCCATCCAATCGTCAAGGTTCCTCTTGAAGAGGTCCAAAGAGGCACTCTGCTTGACATGTATGGGCAACCTATTCCAGAGTCTGGGGAGTCTCTGGGTCAAGAACCTATCCCTCCAGCATGTTTTGTTTATTGTGATGACAAGGTTTAGATCCCTGGAGCGTGTAGCTCTGAGGGATTGGGATTTCATTAAGTGTAGCATGTCCAACAGCTCTGGGTTTGACATGGCCTTGTATGTTAAGCAGAGATCGCCTCTGAGTAGACGATATGCGACAGAGTATAGCTGGAGTTGTTAAGGCGGTCAGCGTAGGGCATCTGCTTTAGGCCTGTGATTCTTTTAGTGAGGTATTTCAGAGGCCTTTCCAGTTGTTGCAGATGTCTTGAGAGGTACATACCAAATGGGGCATTGTATTCTATAATGGGTCTAATGAGGGATGAGTACAGTGGGACAATGACCTCCTTTTTTCTGGATGAAAAGCCCTTCGTGATGAGGTGTGCCACATAGAAGGATTTCCTGACTGTTGTGGCGATGTGGTTATCGAAGGTGAGACCACTGTCCACCTGTGTCCCTAAGTCTCTTATCACACTTTCTGTGTTTAGTGTACTGCCACATATATGGTAATTCATGGATACATGTTTTTTCCCAAAGGGGATAACAATACATTTCTTGGCATTGAGCTTGAGCCCATGGCTCTGGCACCAAGCATCTGTTTCTGTAATAAGAGACCTTGGGACCCAGGTGGACAGTAGTCTCTCCTTTGATAGTCACATCGCCACAGTAGTCAGGGTGTTCTTCTACGTGGCACACCTCATCATAAAGAGGTTCTCATCCAGGAAAAAAGAGGTCATTGTTCCCCTCTACTCGTCACTTATTAGACCCATTACAGAGTACAATGCCCCTTTTGGAATGTACCTCACAAGACATCTGCAGCAGCTGGAAAGGCCAGAGAAGTACCTCACAAAGAGGATTACTGGCCTCAAACAAATGCCCTACACTGACCGCCTCAAAAAACTCCAGCTTTACTCCGTAGCATATCGCCTACTCTGAGGTGATCTCTGCCTAACATATAAAGCTATGTCAAACGCAGAGCTGTTGGACATGCTACACCTAAAGAAATCCCAACCCCTCTGAGCTACGCGCTCTAGGGACCTAAACCTTGTCACCACAATAAACAGGACAAGCTGGAGGGATAGAGTCCTGTCCCAGAGACTTCCTATACTCTGGAACAAGCTACCCATCTATGTCAAACAAAGTTCTTCATTAGCACTCTTCAATAAAAATCTTGATGAGTGGATGGGAAATAGGAAATACACCCCGGGGATCAATCACTTCTGTGTCTCTGCTGGACAGTGGCACAGGAAAATAACTTTCTTGGGTGGCTTAAGCTATGGAACCTTGCTGGCTAGTCTTAAGTAGGCTCTTGGGCCGATAGCCTAGTACCTACCTATGAACCTATGGATATATGCAAACTACGCTTTAAGGATATCAGGTGTTTCAGCTAAATGGCAATTCTGAATGTCGATGACTTTTTCTTTTACTTTTGAGTCTAGTTATGGACAACTTCAGGCCAATAAATCCAAACAAAATGTTTAAGGTATCACACAGTGTTGAGTCTAACTTTGCTAGATTTTTCTTTTCGTGTTTTTAACCAATGGCTTTTTTGTGTGTGACTTTTTTACTCATTGTTTTAGTTTGTTAGTTGGGATATTTTGTAGACACCCTAATTTTTTTGGATATCAGTTGGGTATGAAACCCTGTGTTTCCAGAAGTCAAACATTCCTCTTATGCTGTGCTGACACAGCTAGAGGGGTTTGGCGTTATTGGCCTGAAGTTGTCCATAACTAGACTTAAAAGTAAAAAAAAGTCATGGACATTCAGAATTGCCATTCAGCTGAAACACCCGATTTCCTTAAAGGCTAATTTGCATATATCCCAATGTTGCCTCTGATACAAGAGGTTTAAGGTATCACACGGTGTTAAATCTAGCTTTGCTAGATTTTTCTGTTTATGTTTTTAACCAATTGGTTTTTGTGTGTGACCGTTTTACTCAATGTTTTAGTTTGTAAGTTGGGATATTTTGTAGACACCCTAATGTTTATGGAAATCAGTTGGGTACGAAACCCTATGTTTTCAAAAGTCAAATATTATTCTTATATTATGCTGGCACAGCTAGAGGAGTTTGGCTTTATTGGCCTTAAGTTGTCTATAATTAGACTTAAAAGTAAAAATAGAAGAAAGGCATGGACATTCAGTTACCATTTAGCTGAAACCCCTGATATCCTTAAATGGTAATTTGCAATTATCCCATGTTGCCTCTGATACAAGAGGTTTAAAGTATCACACAGTGTTAAATCTATCTTAGCTAGATTTTTCTTTTTGTGTTTTTAACCAATTTCTTTTTCTATGTGACCTTTTTACTCATTGTTTTAGTTTATATCATAGATCCACTGAAAAACTGTAATTTTTTTCTTTTTTGCTATGTATACTTAAAACTATACTGCATCTAATTTTGTGGACATTTTCTCCCCGGGGCTTATTATTACTAGATGCAGTGACCATTACATGGCATGGGATGGATGGGAGCAAACTCCCCATGCATCTGTTATCAAACTTATATAATTTTACATGCCTCTAGGGTTACCCAGTGTTGGTTGTATCTGCCTATGCAGACAATTCTGAATGGCTATACATACCTCTTTTCCTATCTTATACATGATTTTCTGTATAGCTGCCAACTTGTTAAGTGTATGCAATGGCTCAGTTTGGATATTTGGCACTGTTGGGGAAAACCAGCCTGTGCATCCAATTACCAATTTATTTTTATAACTGTGAGCATTAGGTTCCTAGCCTTTTAGTCTGTCACACTATAAATGTAGCTGAAATCAAAAGTTAAGAACTTCTGTAGTAAAACATGACACAAGTCAAAAGTCTTCCAATTAAGGCACAAAAACTTTTGATTGCTTTATTTTTTAAGTTATGATAGAAAAGAACTGCTGTATGATGAAATATCAAAGTACAGAATTCTAATGTATGCAAGACTCAAGCTGATTTTTATAAAGACATGTTTGTTTGCATAACCAGAGATCAAATGTACACAAACCTATTTCGTATTTTGTTCCATCTAGGACAACATGAAAGCCAAGTTAGTATTTCCTACTCTAATCACTGTTTACAACTGCGAGAAACAGGAATTAGAAGATGTCTACATAAACTAAACTGAAGGAAAATTTCTATTTTTCATGCCAACTACCACAATAGTTCAATGTTTCCAATATGTTAGTGTATGAATGGGAGATTGTTAACAGGATAATAACATGTAGCTTGATGAATAAGTCAATTCTAGCTACCTAGTTAAAAAAAATCAGCAAAATGCACCACTTCACCTCAAATTTCTATTTTTTTTTCTGGAGGTTGCCCTTCCTATCCTCCCCAGTGGCTGCAGATCATTTCACAGTAAAAGGAGACGTGTAATGTTTAAACTAAACTTGGTACAAAAATGCAACAAGACATTAAGAACAGAATATGCAAGGTATGAGGGTTACATTTTAGTATGATAAAGAATTTCTGTCCTGTATAAAGTCAAAGCAATTTTAATTTCACTTATATCAAGTTAGAATACATACCATGTAATGTCAAATATTTATAGATTTCCATTTAGAGGTACTGTGTAAGGAAGAAGGCATGTGCACACAGTAACCCCTCCCTTGTAAACAGCAAATCTTATAAAGATCACATTCTCTGCATTTGGATGTTCCTGATTAATGAAGGTTAATGAGATGAGGAGGCCCAAAGACTTGCAGTGTATGGTGGGAACCATATCTTGACTGGTTCTATCATGACCTGCACTCCTGGCGCAATCTTAGCAAGGAAATGGGAATACTGCTAATTAACATATCACTGTCACTTACTACTGGCGTAATCTTATCAAGGACATGGGAATACTGCTAATTAACATATCACTGTCACATTGTCTGCAATTTTAAGCTACAGCAGCAGCAAAAAATCAAAATGTTTTAAGTAAACAAATTTAAAAAAAACTGCATCAGAGAAGAAGGAAATGTTCAACATACCTTTACTCCATCTGTCTTCTTGTTCAGTAAGCTTTTAGCTGCTACAGGGGGAAAAAGAGACTTCAGTTGAAACCACTGATCCACATGAAATGGATTTTAACATCTTTGCCCATCTCAAAAGTCAATAAATTCCCAAATATTAAGTTGATTAAAACAACTTCTAATAAGATGAGCACATCATTAGCAGAAACCAGTTTGCTCTATGCTCAGTAGAAAAGCAAAAATCACAGTTTTTGGACTTTTACAGAAAGCTTTACTGGATGGAACAGGAATAAGCACTGTTAGAAGGACCATCCTGTTGTGAACTGATGCATCTGCTCCTGTTAAGGCCTTCACTTTTACACTAACATTATATAAAACAACCATTCTGTGCAAGAACTCTCACTTACAAAACCAAACACAGAGTATGTAGTCTGACAAATACAGTATAACAACCACTCCAATCAGAATGCAGACCTGGAGTCATCATAGTACCATATGTAAGGCTCAGTGCCACAGACAAGGTTAAAACTAAGAAAAGGTTCCAAAGGACCTCACAGATTGAAAGTATGCCAAGAGCAAAGAAGTTGTAGCAAATAAAGGTAGAATTTCATGCTAGAAAAGGAGTAACACAATAAATCTGCCTTGTGGCAGTTATTGAAAATATGGAGAATACTGGCTACACAGCTGCCATACTGATCCCCAACAGCATTCATTTTTGTTTCATAAACAGAAAGATTGAGGCTGGCTGTTTTTTTGCTAGTGAGATACACAACATGATATAACTGAAGGACTGAATGACATAAGTACTCAGTTAAATACCCTTGATCTTATGGGATGTATGAAAACAGAACCCAGTAATCATTAGCAGTGCACTGACTGCTCATCACTGTTTTGCATCTTACAAAAATTCGTTTTACTTTGTTTGATTCCTCCAACCATGCAACCAATTTCAAATACACACTTTCAAGCAGGACATTAAACTGTTTACATCTGAGAAAACAATAACCATCTGGCAGTACACCCAACTCTTTCATCTAAGGAAACAGCAGGGAGCATGCAGAGAATTGCCATGCATCTACAGAGGAGGCATATAAAAATGTGAAGCCTAAATAGCCCTTTCAATCCAAAGAGCCAGCAACATCCCAACCAAATAAAACATATGCAACAATACAGTGGCTATCCATACCAAATCTCATAATCACAACAACAACAAAAGGACCACTGAACTTGTGTGTGTTGTGAGTCTTGAGAGGGCAGGGCTCTCTACTGTATAATTTAAACTAAATAATTTACATTTTGTTGGGAGCATTCTCTCTGCCCTTATAATGACTAATTTCAGAACCTGATCAAATGTAAGAAACAATAGCAGTGTTTTGCCAGAATACGCAAGCAGTGTATCTAGACCTGTCTCTTTAAAACCTGGTGCATACAAGGCAACTAGATTAAAGTCTATAAACCATAATGAAGTATTTACAGTATACAGAAAGTACAAGCTGTATACATCTCAACTGTTCCTCATTTAGTCTTAAAAATTTCACATTCTACACTGTTCCACACTGAAACGGTCTGACATAAATTAATTGCCAAGATTTTTTAACAGATATCCATGGTGAACAATACTGAATTATATTAGTTTACCAAGAGAACCTTTTTTTCAAGTATGAATTAATACTTTTTAACCAATTTGTGAGTTTCCTAGTTAAAGTGGTTAGTAACTGTTTTGATTTTTTGCCCATTTGTTCCACATTATGAAAGTTAGTGTCCCAAATTTTGGAAAAAGGAGGTTTAAGAGTTATGATAAGCTATTTTAAACTAGGATAAATTCAAAGATGCATGACCAGTGCAGGCAGCAACCAGAGACATTATCTACTTAAACAAGCTAACATGTCTGAAATTGCAATGACTGAAAAAAAAAACTATTTCAAGGTGATATAAGGAAGTGTGGGCTTCAACGTTTCACTACTCATGCTTTTGACTACATAACAAAAAACCTAAATGTAAGTCTTGCTTACCTTCCAATAATTTAACGTTCAGCAGGGTCACGAAGACAGAACATTTGGAAGGAAAGAAAAAAAGCTGAAAATGACACTGATTGAGACAAATATGGTATCTTTCAAGAGGGTTAATGTATCTAGAGAAGGATTCTTTGCAGTACTGAGATAGGAACAAGGATCCAAAAACAGCCATCTGACTTCAATTCAACTCCATGTTAACAACACAAACTATTACTTTAAAGGAACGCATAAATGCTTACTAGCTCTTTTCCAGGTCCATTAATAGTAATCTAATTTTATTAGCTGTGGAAATTAGCTGGTCTTTCTTGGGCCATTTTCAGCCATGACAAAAGCCACAAGGATAAAAATACAACATAAATCTAAGAAATTTAGTGTAGTCATTCAATTTCCATGTTTTGGGAGGTGGGATTCAACCTGAGCACTCATATGAAACTCCTGTAGACATAGGTAGAACATGCAAATCTCCAGACCACAGGGAAGAAGTGAATGAACCCTAATCCATGATCTGGGAGGCAGTTACTTCAGGATGCTCAGTCTCGTGTTAACTGCAAGATCTGTGAAACCACCTTTAATTAGAGACATCCCATTCACATTTGTCTAATGATGTTAGGTCTTAGATTTATTATTACAAGCCAATCAACAGTATTATACCTCTTGAATTTTCTCAAATGAATACCAGCTACAAACAAATGATACTGGGACCATGGGCACAACAACATATCTTGAGATTGGAAATAATATGCAGTTGTTCCAGAACCCATTAACTGCCTTAGTGTTGTTAAACTAAATACTATTCCAATTACAAATCTGAAATGGTGAGCTTTTTACAAATTGTTTTCTTTGTTAGGACTTCATATTGTTATTTATTCATTCACTGGTGTTATCTTTCCATTGCACAGTAGATACAATTAAACAATTTCCCCTGGCTGTGGTTTCTGGTATAGGATGATGGTGGTACAAAAATATGTACTTATACAATGGGAATAAATGGTAAAAAGTAACTGCACCTCTAAGCAGCAAGCATCCTAATGTATAGACCAACTATTCTTTGCATGTTACACAGTTTTACTTAATACTGTCAGCTGGGGTATATGTCATACAGACTATTGTTTTCATGTTGCATCTCCAAACATACTCCATGGCTACTCACCACAAGTGAGCCTACAGTTCATTCTCTTATGAGGCAAAGTGATCTTAAGATGGGCAATCATCATCTTCTCATGAAAAAGCATGCATCAAATCCTGCATTTCTGCTGGCACTTTCCTTCCTACAGAAGTACGCCCCCCACAAAATTTTGTATTTTTTTTACTGTCTTTGCCTCCTTCACTGATCCTCAGCTGCCTTCCAAGCTTATTTTCACAGATGTGGGGGTAGGATATCATCCAGCAGCCAGAGAGATGATTACTTTAATTATGCAAGAGGAAATGCAACTTGGAAGAGGATGAACTACTAGATGAGGCAGTCTATGCAATGAAATCTCATGTGCATCACACCATATGTATATTTATGCAATTGTGAAGGCATTTGTCCTAGTATCACATCCAGCAGCTACAGCTAATCAGCGTGCATGAAGCTGAAAGAACTGCCCTCAAGCCTTCACTAAATGGTGTACAGCTAATGGAAAAAAAAGTGACCTTCCCCTAAGGCAGGACATTTGGTAATGAATGCTCAATTAAGAAACCAATGCAGCACACAAAGGTACCAAGTAGAGGTAGTCAAACCCAAAGCACAAAACACAATCCGAAGTGGAAGCACCAGCAGTTTATTTAGTAGATAAACGCAAATATTCACAAGCCGTTTTCGTCCACAAGACTTCTTCAGATGTAACAAAGAAAAGAAAAAAATAGCTGTAGCATCCTTTATATCCCCCACAAGCCACTTTAATTGTTTAATAGTATGATAAAGTGACAACTGGAAGCACCCAGATTTATGAAAACACTCCACTTTCTGTAACCTTTACAGGTCTCTTTGCAAGCATGTCAATAGACATGCAAATAAACAAATGAGCAAATTCACAACTAACAAATCTGTTCTAATGTTGTTGTGTCTTTCAGCTTTTTCCGGTTAGGGGTCGCTACAGCAGAACTCCGGTCCGCTAATGATTGGCAGTAGATTTTTACGTGCTGGCTTGCCGGGCTTAAAGCACAACCTTCAACGAAGGAATGCCCACTCACGCATGTCGCCACACAGAAGACGCTCTAACTGAGAATCGACATTTAAAAAAACATGTATACTTATGTGTACAACATTAGGTAAAATTAAATGAATAAAAGTTTAAAAGTAGATTAAAAAAGTAAAATGAAAGAAGCCTGAAAAAATGTAAAACACGTAAGTATTGTGGTGACAGCTTAAAATCTCATTGTTAAATAAAAGATAAATGAGCCCTAGCTCAACATAACATATAATATATATATATATATATATATATATATATATATATATATTTATATTTATTTATTTCCAGTTTGATTACCGGGGATGTCCACTGGGCCCAAGAGACCCATTTTCAGTGGAGGCCTGGGGAGAAAAGCTTCAAATGCATAACACAGTACAGATATAGTAATACAGAAATGTAAAGATACATTATCTTGAACAATTTGCAACAAATGTACATACAGTGTTGCACAATAGTCAAACAAACATCATTGTAGATGATCTTAAGGGTTATACAGGTTCATTTATGTGAGCACTCATTGCATAATATGTGGGGGAAAACACTTTACATACACACCTTTAAATTAGAAATATAAAACCTTTACAAGTACACATTTAAAGTATGAAACTATTTACAATATTTACACAGTTGTGATGAAGGGTAGGTAGCTCTAGGAATTGAAGAGAGCTTAGATACAGTCATAGAAAAACAAGCTGTGGGAGATTTAGAGAGCATAGGAACCTGGGAGAGAAGAAACAAAAACATTTTATGGGCAAGTAGTTGGGTGGATTTAGGTAGAGTGAAGGCAAGTACATTTCCATTTAGTGGACAGGTGTTTGAAAAGCTGGGTTTTGAAGTTTTCTGAGTTTGGTATAGTTCTTAGAGTGGAGGGGAGAGAATTCCATTTTTTACCTAGTAAGAAAGAGAGGAGGAGTTGGCCAGCAGGACGTTTGGGCTTATGGATAGCTATCAAGTTTTGATGTTCAGATCTGAGAGTTCTATTAGGGGTGTAAGGGGGAAGGATATTAGCTAGAGATGGACATTTAGAAGGGTGAAATATGAGTCTATGAGCAGTTGTGAGTTGGAGGTAGTTTAGGTAGTTTATAAGTATGCATAAAATGTTTAAGTACAAAGGTATTTATGAGTATATATAAAGAAAGTATGTTCAAGGGACCTGAAAAATGTATTTAGCAGAAATGTAAAAAAGTATGCATAAAGTGTGTACTGCATTATGTAAACAGAGAAGTGTTCCCGAAATAAAATGGGACTGCTTATAATTTAGGATGCTACAGCTAGTTTTTTTTTCTTTTCTTTGTTACATCTGAAGAAGTCTTGTGGACGAAAACGCCTTGTGAATATTTGCATTTATGTACTAAACTGCTGGTGCTTCCACTTCAGATTGTGTTTCTTGCTTTGGGTTTGACTACCTCTACTTGGTACCTTTGTGTGCTGCATTGGTTTCTTTGTCGTTTTGGGTACCTGGCCTCTTGTGTTTTTTTACAAGTGCTCAATTCATTTTTTTATTTTAAAATCTACTGTAGTAAAGAAATATTACAGTTTTTCTCAACAATAAATATGATTAAAACTATTTTACTGAAGAGGTATTATTTATTTTTGAATTATTAATGTGATGATTCAGGCGATAATCATAAATACTGGCAGACACTACCCGTCAAGAGTTGCTATGAGCATCTGTGACACCAGGGGAAAAAAAACACAATGTGTTGACCTCATACCCAGTACAAACAAGATGCTCTAATCCCACTGCAATGTTGTATCCCTATACACTTACGTTTTACACCAATTTATTCATTTGTTAAGGCGGTAGGTGAACTGTCACCAGGGACCCTTTATAATCAAGACTCAGGCCACATGGGCAAGGTTACATACTACTCTGCAGTAGCCAATAAAGCATATTATTCGAAGGAGGAAGGAAACCAGAGTACTTGAAAAGGAGAAAAAATATGGAGATACAGGGAGATCATACAAACTCAACACAGGAGGCCAGTAACAGACTAGGTCAGAATCTAGGACCCAGGAGCTGTGAGGTAGGGATGTTAACAAGAAGTTATGTACTCACCATAACGTTCGATGTATGTAGTCCATCTAGCCTCACATTCTTACCCGTGGGTTCGGAGCTGAACCTCGGCTCCGACTCGGCCATACTCTAGCTCAAAGTCTTTCAATTGGCTGGGCTAAGAGGTATCCGATGCTGCACTGCTCCCTTTCCCCAGATCTTGTTTGCTGCAAACTCAATCACTCAATCACTCTACCTCCATACATATAACACATAGAGAAAGAAAAACATTCCAATAATAAAAGGAGTACTGAAACCAGAACTGCCCTTTAGGTCCTCCAGGATGGGGGAAGGCGGGAAGGTAAGTAAGAATGTGAGGCAAGATGGACTACATACATCAAACGTTATGGTAAGTACATAACTTCTTGATGTCATTGTAGTCCAATCTCGCCTACATTCTTACCCGTGGGACAGCGTCCCCAGCACCTGAACCCTGGGAGGCTCAATGGAAAATACTCATGAGCATTGTGGAACCAAAGGAAGATCTGCCTCTGGATACCAAATCCAATTTGTAGTGAGTAATGAAGGTGTGAGGAGATGCCCATGTAGCCGCAGCACAAATATCATCCATGGACATCCTGGCCTGAAATGCTGTAGAGGTAGACATAGATCGGGTAGAATGAGCCTTCACTCTAAATGGTAAATCCTTACCACCTGAGGCATAAATGAAGGAAATACAACTAGTGATCCATCTAGACAAGGTCACTTTGGAAACAGGAGACCCAATCTTATTTTCTGAAAATGAGACAAATAGCTGATCCGATTTTCTAAGATCCTTTGTTCTATGCAGATAAAAACGCAACTGCCTGTGAACATCCAGTTGGTGAAATTTAAATTCTGCCCTATTAGAGAACTTTGGAAAAAATACGGGCAGTTCAATGGATTGGTTGAGATTACTAACCAAAGCCACTTTTGGCATAAAGGAAGGGTTTGGTCTGAGGGAAACCTTGTCCCTGTGAAAAATCAAGTAAGGCGGTCTGATAGACAAAGCTTGGAGCTCAGAGACAAGTCTAGCTGAAGTGATGGCTACCAAAAAGATAGTTTTCCAAGTCAAAAATTTTAGTTCACAAGTAGCTGCAGGCTCAAAGGGGGAAGAGGTGATACATTGCAACACAAAAGTTAGGGCCCAAGGCATGACCAGGTCGAAGACTGGAGGGCAAAGCAGCATAGTGCCTTTCAAGAATGCCTTACAAAGTCTATGCGCCATTAGACTGGGCTCATTAGCGACGTGAAAAGTGGAAATAGCGGCCAACTGTACTTTAATGGTCGCGGCTGCTGACCCCTGATTGAAAAGCATGGAGAGACATTCCAGAACTGAAGAAATTGGAGCTGTATAAGGATCAATTTGTCTTGCCTGAGCCCAGATGGAGAATCTTTTTCATTTACTGGAATAAATCTTTTTAGTTGAAGGCTTATGGGAAGAAGACAGAATATGAATCACTTCCGGAGGAAAATGATGAAGCCTGACTAGTGATGGAAGTGGAGTAGCCAGGCTGTCAACCGGAGGGTCTGAAGAGAAGGATGGAACTGCCCTGACATATGAGCCAGATCATCTGTGGGTCCAGAATCCAGGGGACATCCATGAGATGGGGATGGAGAAAGGGGAACCAAATTTGACGAGGCCAGTGTGGAGTAATCAGAATTATTTTGCTTCCCAAGGACTGCGCTTTCTGAATAACCTTTATCAACAGAGGTACAGGAGGGAAGGCATAAAGTAGACCGAAGGGCCAATCATGAACCAGAGCGTTCCTGGGTGTCTCCCCCTGAGGGGGGGATAAGGGCAAAGTAGCTGCTGCACTTGATATTGAGGGGACTGGCAAATAGATCGCAGCAAGGCTGACCCCATCTGCAGAAAATCTGCTCCGCAACTTGACTGTTTAGGGACCACTCGTGAGGCATCAGAATAGCTCTGCTCAACCTGTCAGCGATCACGCTGGACTTCCCCAGAAAGTGCTTTGCTACAAGAAAATGTTGGGAAGACACTGCCCACTTCCACACTCGAATGGCCTCTCTGCAAAGGGGATACAACTTGGTTCCTTCCTGTTTGTTCAGATACCGTACCACTGACATATTGTCTGAGTGGATCGCAATTGTCCCGAGAGGAAGAAAGCTCTGAAGTGCTTGCAATGCTAGTAGCACTGCTCTCATCACCAAGATATTGATATGCAGATGTATCTCATGTTCCTGCCACGTGCCTTGAACCGTCCTCCCGAGATAATCCCCCCCCCCCACCTGGGAGGCATCTGTGGTCACTGTGGCAACAGGAGGGGATGGGACGAAGGGCTTTCCCGCATTGAGGTTGCTGCAGTGAAGCCACCAGCGTAGATCTTGCTTGCACCTGTCTGTGATCATTATGAAATGAGAAAGCGGAAGATGCTGTAGAGACCACTGGGTGAAGAGCAGCCACTGAAGGAGCCTCATGCGAAGCCTCGCAACAGGAACCAGCTTAATTGTTGCAGCCATAGTCCCTAACAATTTGAGAACCGTTTTTGCCTTCACTTTTTTTTTTGGGAGCAACACGTATACTTGTTGTTGCAAAACTTGAATCCTTTCTTGTGGTAAAAACGCCCTCATGAGCATGGTGTCTAACTCTGCGCCTATAAAGGTGACATGCTGCGAGGGCAACAAGGCAGACTTTTCCCAATTTAGAGTGATACCCAATTGTTGACACAGCTTGATAGTGGTGTCTCTGGTCTGTAGTAGTAGATGCCTGGTGGTGGCAGAAAGGAGCCAGTTGTCCAGGTACAGAAACACTTGGAATCCCTGACGTCTCAAGTGAGGAGTCACCACTACCATACATTTGGTGAACACCCTGGGGGCTGTGGTGAGACCAAAGGGCACGAAATTGAAAATGACTGGCTCCCAGCCGGAAGTGTAGATGACTTCTGGATGCCCTGTCCATCTTTATGTGGTAGTAAGCATCTTTGAGGTCGATGGAGCACATCCACACCTTTTCCCAACAAAGGGAGAATAGATTGCAACATGACCATTTGGAACTTGGACTTCTTCACGTGGAGGTTCAAGCGGCTAAGATCCAAGATGGGCCTCAGGCCCCCTGTTCTTTTCAGCACCAAATAGAATAAGTCCCTAATCCGATCTGGTCTGAGGGGACATTCTGGATGGCTCCTTTTTCTAGCAGCTTTATAACCTCTGAAGCTGCGTAATCCCTTTGATTGGGTGGAACATCTGGGATTCTTTTGATCAGTGGGGGGGAGAAGAGAAGGGAATGTGATATCCTCCGGAAATTACTTTTAATACCCACTGGTCCTGGGTACCGTCTTGCCAGGCTTCTGGGTATAGTGAAATGCGACCCCCGACTGGCTCCAGAAACGCACAGTCGGGCCTCCCATCAGGAGCACTGGTAGGGAGAACCACAAAAGGAATCACGGTCTCCCTGGTTATGTGGGACTCCTCTGCCTCTAGGGCGGCATCTACCTCAGTTACTACCCCCTCCCCTGCCTCTGGAGGGGGAATCACTTTGTGCGCCATGAAAAAACCTCTGCGATTTCTTGAACACTTTCCCACTCTTCTGGACCTTGGGATAAGGTCTAGAAGGCATGGAATAAAGGACTCCCACAGCAGACAGAGTTTTTCCCTCTTGCTCGCACCGAGTGAGAGTGTCTTTCACCTTGGTTACGAACAATGAGGAACCATCAAATGGGGTGTTGATGAATGTAGACTTGAAGGCCTCTGTGAAATTACAGAGGCACATCCAGGAGTGCCTTCTGAGAGAAACTCTGGAACTCGCTGCCCTACTCGCTCCTTTGGCTGTGTAAGAGATCAGCCTCATGGAGGAGTTAGCAATAGAATTTACGGTAGACATCTGAGCGTTGACTTTCTGAGCCACTGCATCAGAAACGTTACCCTGCAGAGCATCTCCCAGCTCTTTCAGGAGATCTCTTTGGAGCCATGTAAAATGTGACAAGTAATTCAGTGACCACAGTGTAAAGGCCACTGAAGAAAACATATGCTTCCCATACCGGTCCATGGTCCTGGACTCCTTATTAGGGGGATGGACGGTAGATGAAGTCTCAGCCAGTTCCTTCTTGGTGGCCGCTGCTACCACCATGGCATCTACTGGAATGCCCTTTGTGAGAAACTCTTTGCCAGAGGGGGTGGACAGAAATTTGTTGGGTCTCCTGGGGACTGGTTCCACAGTGTCAGGTGTTTCCCACACCCTCCAACAAACTAGATCCAGGAGTTCGTCGAAGGGTGGTGAGACCCAGGAGGTGGAGGGCTGAGCCCCAAAGGCCTTCAGGAACACCGACTCCTCCTCAGAGGGGGTTTAGAGGGCCAGTCGCCTCTCTGTTTCAAGATCTTTAGGATATCAAAGAAAGAGATATCCTCAGAGGAAGACATGGGGACCCCTCTGATTCCTTGAGGTCGGTGTCCGACATGAGAGACTTCCTGGGAGTTGATGTGCTTCCTCTTGCACGTTTTTTTTCTGGGTGACTCCTCAAGCAAAACCTCTGGGGGGCCCTCAGAAATTTGGGGACCACTCATGGAGGTATTCTGAGGCCTTGGGTCTCCGCTGTCCAAAGATAAAGGGCGATCAGAGACTGATACTAGAGCTGGAGGGGGTAGAGTGTGTCAGTGCTGTATGATACAGCTGAGGACCTAGCCAGCACGCTCTGCATGACCTCGAAAGCTGGTCCCCCCGGCTCCGAGGATCGACCAACCATGGAAGACCTCAGAGCAAAAGGGGCAAGGTCCGAAGCAAGGGCCAGACTCACCCAAGCCGAAGCACCGACAGGGAGGCTAGGAGCCAAAGAACATCCCAAGACCTCCCCCTTGGGTCCGACCGAGGAATCATGAGTCCTGGACCCCGTGGACGGAGCCGACGGGGTCAGAGCAGAGATCGGAGCTGATAAGCCAGGATGGGCTATCAGAGCCAACCTAGAAGCATCAGACGGCGCCGACCACTCTGGCTCCAAAGGCTGAGATTTGCATGGAGGAGGAGGTATTGACGATGGATGGGTGACGGGCTCCGGAGCCAACTGGGCTGGAGCCGAAAGCAATTTAGCCAGCACCGGTGATTGAAACAGTCTTTGTACCACTCTATCCACATCCACATCAGAGTGTGTCCTGGAGGACCTAGAGGATAAGGTAGGAGATCTAGACCTCCTCTCTGAAGGAGACCTGCGAGGAGGAGAAACCAGTCTAAAAACTGGAGACTGGCTCTGAACTAGTATCTCCGACACCGGCTCCGAGGGGCTGGGAGCCAATGTAAGTTCTGTCGGTTGACAAGCTTCCTTCAGCACCGAAGACAGTGGAGCTGAGGATGCCACAGTAGACTTAGTAACTTTTTCCAGGGGCTCCGATAAGACAGACGGAGCCAGAGATCTTTTTTTGCTTTGGATGTTTTGTCTCTTTTAGAGGGAAAGGACTTAGCACTAGAAGACCTCTCCAACTCTTCCTCGAAAGAGGGTTTCAGTAGTCCCTTCAAAATTAGTTTGTTCTTCCTTTCTTGAAGAACACAAGGGCTGAATGTGTGACAGAACGCACAAGACTCCTGAAGGTGTATAGCCCCCAAACAATAAAAACACACAGAGTGCCCCATCTGTAATCGACATTTTGTACCCACATTTACTACATTTCTTAAAGCCCGAATGCTTATGTTCTTTTGTATCCTTAGACATGGTCGGCAGGATACGAACACAACACAACAGTAAAACAGACACCAGAAACAAGTGCGGGCACTAAACTAATAAACCACAGACACTACACAAGGACCTCTAACTCAAACGGTCCTCTCAGGAAAAACAAGGGAAAGGACTAGGTCCTCTAACTTAAACGGCCCTCGCCCAGAGGGGATAGGTACCTAAACAAAAATGAGCACAGAAGGGAAAAACAGATAACCAAGGGAGGACTAGGTCCTCTAACTAAAACGGGCCTAGCCTGTTGGGAGATAGCTGACGGGATACCAGATAAATAGTAGACAAATGCCACAAAGGCCACACAAAAAATGCTTCCACAAAACAACAACACACACACCTAGCTATGAAAATAGCTTCTGGATCAAAATTTTAGTCAAGAAGACAAAAAGTTATACTTAGCCACAGACAAGAGCGAGACCACGTCTGAGCTTTATGACCGGCAAATGAGATCTGGGGAAAGGGAGCAGTGCAGCACGGGATACCTCTTAGCCCAGCCAATTGAAAGACTTTGAGCTAGAGTATGGCCGAGTCGGAGCCAAGGTTCGGCTCCGAACCCACAGGTAAGAATGTAGGCGAGATTGGACTACATAACATCAAATTTTCTTGCAGCACAAAATGAAAAAAGAATCTACTCGTTAGTTTGCGGAATAGGAGAGGTTTTCAGGTTACGGTGCACATTATGAAGGAAGCTTAATTTTTTTTGTGTTTTAGCTTCAGAAATCAAAGAATAACTAGCATACAAAGTTTAATATTTAAACCCTTATTAGAGCCCCTAAATCATAATGATAGCATTGAATCCTGCAGCCAAAACAAACTTCCTTGCATGCAAACTCTTCAGGAGTATTGTTTTAGAATACAGTCAAGATAAATCAGTTCTGTGTTGAGAAGGAGAAAAAAGATGCAACTTAAGTACCACAGGTCAGCACCACTCTGTTTGCTAGTTGTTAACATGTACCATAGTTCCAAGAGCTGCATGTAAATCTCACTTAAAAAACAACAATTCTCCAGTATATTCTCCAGTACAAACACCCATGTAAATGCATTCAATCTACAGCTATCCTGAAATCCAAGTATGTTTTCATCTAGAGCTACATCTTTGCAATTTACTTGCTGGAAGCAAGAATTCAAATACTACTTGCTCATATGGATATATAAAGCAAAATGAACTGTATAGCATTCCACAATTACAGATGAAAAATTGAAAGTAACTCACATAAGAGCACTAATTATGTGCATACATACATACATCTCGCTTTCTCACACTAGAATTAATTCTCAGAAGTTAGCCTTCCTCTGGCTGATTAAACCACATACTTCAGAATGATAGCTAATACAATGGTTTTCAGTTTTATGCTGATGGAGGAATTCTTCCCTAATGCTAGCCTTTCAAACCCAAGTTTTAGATTCTAATTAGGCTCTCGTTCTTAATGCCTAAAATAAAGTTACTATACCTATGTGGGTAATAAAGTCACACTGTCTAGACAGGCCTGTTTCACTCATCTCTCAGTTATTTGAAAACAGTCGCCTATTAAACCACAGAGGAAAGAGCGAGGTTCATACTGCACTAACAGATGCACATTCATATGTGATCTTCCTACAAGGTGACTACTTTTAGCAGTATAAAACGGTTACTTGTAAACATTATTAGAGGAGATAAAGAATAAAAATAAGGTTAACAGTTATGTGAAATGCTCCAAAGGACCTTCTTCTTCTGTAACCCAGGGGCAAGATAATTCAAAACTTAATTCAAATGTCGGGTTTCAGATTCGTATATCTCCTGGAAAAAGACATGGATGCCTTACAGCAGCTACCAAATAGGTCAGAACTGCACATGAAAGAAAAAAATTCCTGCCTCAAAATGATCTGTCAGATATTTATCATTCTAGCTCACACAGTTTTCCATTAAAATGCGTATCAGAAATATTTCAGCCCTGTAACATATTTCACTTAACAACTGACCCTCAAAACAGATCACTCAAACAGTGAAACAAATAGGCTTCTACTTAAGGCTACCAGGCATTGTCTGACTTTAATTTACCAATAGTCAAACTTTTCTTCCTAAGAAGTGACATTTGTATCATGCCAGTGTACAAGGAATATTAGCTGGTGCATGCAACAATATAATGGTGATGTTACCTCATATCACATTTAAGTTGTCCAATTGAAAAACTTCATTGCGAAATACTAAACTATTCACAAATTAAACAGGCTAAAAATTAATAATAATGGCAAACTGGAAAGGCATACACAGTCTGCAAGTTTCCATTTTCTAAAATGTGACAGCTACTCTTCAAATTGGCCCTCTGCAGAGGGGAGAACACTTGGCTATTTTCTTCTGTGCCCTCTGAAGCAGCTTTTATTAAAATTCTGATGAGCCTTTGTTTGGGACACATACACTTCATTTAACTTAACACAACTTCCCTCTATGCTTAGGATGCATGTGCATCTTCATAGTTTCCACTACTTACCTTCTGCTCAAAAAGGACTAGTAAAACTAAGTAAATAACCGATAAAGTTATAAAACTGTAGGCTTAAAAGTTATAGAATATTCTACTGCCATGAAAGCAGCAACTGAGACATCCTGAACAAAGGAAAAGAAGGAAGTATCCAGTGCAGGGACCATGTTCCAAAAAAGTACAGCTGTGTAAAATCTTACCATAATGGTAGATGTCCTTGCCTTCACTGCTGCAGTATTCTTAACATTCGGGATTCCCTGTCGTGGAAGCCCATCATCTGGCAAGTATACCAAAGGCTTCCTGTTGCATTTAAAGGTACGCCTGAATGTCACTCAAACACTCCTTGTGTACCATAGGGCATAAAGGTGCTGTTCAGGCTTACCATAAACAGAAATGGTTGCCCCAGTAGGAACACAAATCTAAGGAACCCAAGAAGTAACCTGTATATCCAGGAAGGCAAAGGACTAGGGGGATGGAGGGAGGGAGGGAGGAAGTGAATACTGCAGCAGTGAAGGCAAGGACATCTACCGTTATGGTAAGATTTTACACAAATGTACTATATGTCCTTACATTCACTGTTGCAGTATTCTTAACAGTTGTAAGAGTGCCAAATGTCAAGAGGAAATTTGGGAGGGGGAAGAACAGTCCCCTAAGAAACCACAGAGAACAGCACTAGCAAAACCAGTCCTAGTTCTGGAGATACCATCCAACTTGTAGTGCTTAGTAAAGGTATTCACAGAAGACCAGATAGCTGCATCAATAATTGAATTAGTATCTAAGCCCTTGAAAAAAGCACCAGAAGAAGCCACTGCTCTAGTAGAATGAGTCTTGACTGAAGAAGGAAGGCTCTTGCCATGAAAGTTGTAACAAAGGGAAATAGCCTTAGAAATTCAAGAAGAAATGGATTGCTTGGATACAGCTAGACCCAAAGTTCTAGGATGAAAAGAAGCAAACAACTGATCAGATTTTCGAACAGCCTTAGTCTGATCCAAATAAATTCTGAGTTGCCTATGCACATCCAAAGCATGCAGCACCCGCTCACTGTCAGTCTGCGGAGACGGGAATAAAGTAGGCAGATTAATAAACTGATTAAGGGAAAGCTCATAAACCACCTTAGACATAAAAGAGGGATTAGTGTGTAAGGACAACCTGTCATGAAAAATCAGAGAAAGGATGACAAGCCATAAGTGCCTGCAACTCAGGCACCTGTCTGGCAGAAGTAAAGCTAACAATAGAACAGTCTTCCAAGAACAATATTACAAGGAAGCTGAAAAAGCAGGCTCAAAAAGAGCCTGAGTCAACTTCTCCAAAACAAAATTAAGATCCCAGCGAGGTGGAACAGGTTTCCTGGGGGGGGGTCTAATATTAAGGATGCCTTTGAGAAATTGTTTAACTCACATCTAGAAGCCAAAGGAGGAGGTAAAGGAAGACAAGCAGAGACGGCTGATAAGTGGGCCTTAATGGATGAACAGGGCACACCAGCATTGAGCAACTCACACAAATAAGAGAGAACCAAAGGAACATCCACAATAAGTGTGTTCAGGTTACGAGACAGACACCAAATAGAAAGACACCAAATAGAAAACCTCTTCCATGTGGATAAGTAGGATTTCCTAGTAGTAGGCTTCCTGGCCTCCTGCAGTACTTGCAGCACGTCCTCAGAAAAAAGGTGTCTATGAGGAATCAAAATCCTATCACCCACAATGTCAGTTGAAGCATGGACAGGTGGGGAAGGATGAGAGATCCCTTATCTTGTGTGATCAGATCCACCCTGTGAGGTAACTTATAATGACTGCCCCCCGGTTAGATGCAGAAGTAGAGGGAACCAGTGCTGTCGTGCCCAAAAGGGAATCACCAATAAGATTTTGGGAGCATCCCGCTGAATTTTGAGCAGGACTTTCAGAATGAGAGGAAGGATAGGAAATGCCTAAAGAAACATCCCTTCCAAGAAACTGAGAGGGCATCCACCTTCCATAACAGACGACCTGGGACTCTAGCACATAACAGAGGAATGTGTCTGTTCAGAGGGGAGGCAAAAAGATCCACTTGAGGAGTACCCCACTGGTGAATAATGTCCATCCCTGTGAAGCATTCATTCATGAGACTGAGTTAAGGTCCTGCTCAGAATGTTTTCCATAATGTTTGACTGGGAGGGATATAAACTGCCTGAACAGTCACTTAATACTTGACAGCAAGATCCCATACCAGAAGTGCAAAATGGCAAAGGAGGTAGGAACTCATTCCTCCCTGTTTCTTGACATACTACATCACTGTGGTATTGTCTGTGAAGGCATTGACAGGCCCTGAAGAGGAAAGAAGATGAAAGGCCTGAAGGGCCAGCAGAAGAGTTCTCTTCTCTTTGACACTGATGTGCTCCCTCCACTGGTGAGGCAATCACACCCCCTGTACCTTTAGGGAGCCAAAAGTCACCCCCAACCCACATCTGAAGCATCTGGAAACAATGCTTGAGAGGTAAGAGGAGGATGAAAAGGTATGGTTCAGAGACAACTGCTGAATCCACCAGTGAAGTTCCCATCTAAGACAAGGAAGAAGAGGAACTACAAAGTCTAAAGGATGTGCATGTTGAAGCCACTCTGACTTCAGAAGCTACTGAAACGTTCTCATGTGAAGTTTGACCTGAGGGAGCATCACAATGGTGGATGCCATGAAACCCTAAGCTCTCAGAAATTCCATGGTGGTAATGGAAGCCAGAGGAAGGAGTGTGAGAAAGAAAGAAATGAGAGTTACGGCCTTTGGGGAGGGGGGGGGGGATGCAATCATAGGCACCAACTGAATCCTGCAACCCAGAAAAACATGATCCTGAGAAGGAGTCAGAGAAGACTTTTTGAAATTTATTGTGAACCCCAGACTCTAAAGAAGGGAAACGGCAAAATGAAGATTTTGAAGAGTGTCTCTGGAGAGGACGCCTGAATCAACAGATAGTCTAAGTAAGGAAATATCTGGATCCCTTGAGGTCTGCAAAAAGCAATAACAGAAGCAAGGCATTTGGTGAACACCATTAGGACAGTAGAAAGGCTAAAGGACAAAGCAGAGAACTGAAAATGCCAGGAAGAAACAGAGAAACATAAAAACCTCCTGAAAAGAGGATGAGCTGGAATATGGAGATATGCATCCTAGAAGTCCAGAGACACCATAGAGCTCTGAGGGAGCAGGAAAGGAAACAACATCTGACGAGACAACATCCGAAAGGAAGGCACTTTAAAAAAAGTGTTTAGATGAGATAGGTCTAGACTAGGTCTCCAAGTGCACTCTTTTCTTGGCACTAGAAAGAGTCTGGAGTACAACCCTTTCCCTCTTTGGGACACATGCACCTCTTGAATAGTACCCTGAGTCAAGAGAGTTTGACGAAACTCTGGGGAAAAAGGGAAGCTGTTTCTGAGGAGGTTGAGGAATACCCATAAAAGAATGGTGGGATGTCCACACCATGAAGTACCCTTGACGAATGATCGACAGAACCCAAGAACCTTGAGTGATCTGAAGTCAAGCAGGAAGAGAAAAAGAAAGGCAAAGAGAGAGGGGAACGTGTCTGGGAAGAGACGGATAGTCATAAAGCACCTGGTTTGTCTGGAAAGGAAGGCTTCAGAAACCCAAAAAACTAAGTAGCCTTAGCAGGAAGAGCTCATTTGCTACTCTTTCTACCTTTAGTAGAATGGTGGGAATGTCTATGAACAAATGCAGGCTTAGTGGGATAGTTTCTCTGAAATTTAGGCACAGGAGAAACAAAAACATGTTTAAGCTCCTATAAACCTTACCCTTATCCTGAAGGGACTTAAACCAGCAGCAGCTTCCCCAAACAAAAGTTTAGAATCTAGGGGAGCATCCATCACTTTAGCTTTAATATCATCAGATAGAAGCTGGAGCCTAAGCCAAGAATACCGCCTCATGACTGAAGCAACAACAGCAGTCCTAGAAGAGGCATCTGCCACATCATAACTACATTTAATAGAATGATGAATGACTTGAGGGGAAGTCCCTTGCAAGGAAAGAACAGATGTTTTACCCTCATACTCAGGAAAATCAGAAATAAGTTGACAGGCCTGAGAAAGAAGAGCCAACACATACTTATACATATGGGTCTGATAATTAATAGCCCGAAAACCTAGGATAGCAGAAGTGTAAGACTTCTTACCCAGCCACTCCATAGTTCTGCTGTCTTTGTCAGAAGGCAATAACTTGGGTGAAGGAAGCAATTTAGATGGCTTATCAGAGGCCATACAGACCACAGAAGGGTCAGCAGCAGACATTTATACAAAAAGAAACAAGCCTCAGGCACCATATAAAATGTATCAGGCTACCTGGAAGCAGGAGTTAATGAATCAGGAGCATGAGAGGGATTGGAAGAAACATCCAGCAAAGCAGCCAAATCAGAATGAATAGCCGTAGGTTTAGGAGACTCCAGCTGTACCACTCATAAGGGACAGGAGCACAATCCTACTTAAAAAATCCATCATCCTGGACAGCGTATCCCCAAAGGAAATTTCCTCGAAAGGAGCATCAGGACTAACAGATTCCTCCTCCTCTCACCTATGAGTAGAAGAAGTCGGGGATTTGTCATCAAAACCAGACTCAGTCTCAGAAGAATCCTGTTCTCTAGGTCTTTTACGGGGAGTAGAGGACCAAAGATGAGCATAAACTGAAACCCCTTGAGAAGGCTTTAAAGACATTAAAGCAGAAAATAGCCCCTGAGTGAAAGCCTGCCATTCACTCTGAGAATCCCTAAGAGCAGAAGACACATGTTTAAGTGTTTCTTTTTTAAGAGAATATCAAATCTGAAAAATTTAGAAGACTCAGACCCAAGACGGTAGTCGAGAACCACAGTAGGAACTTCTTCCCCAACTAAAATCTGAGGAACTCCCCTAGGCCCCTCAGAAAATATCAACTATTGTTTCCCATGAACGTCCAAGATGGACGCCTTGCAAACGCTTGTCGGACATGCTGCCAGTCGGAATTTCACCAGCCTCCAACACACTCATGGTAGAGGAATCCACAACA
The DNA here is from genome assembly GCF_019279795.1 of Protopterus annectens. Taxonomy (NCBI): domain Eukaryota; kingdom Metazoa; phylum Chordata; order Ceratodontiformes; family Protopteridae; genus Protopterus; species Protopterus annectens. The sequence continues at coordinate 1,299,224,223 of NC_056743.1, read as the reverse complement.
CAGCTGGGCAAGCCTCCAGTGTTGTAATAACCTCAGGAGAAACACCTGCAGAGGCTGAACAGTAAAAGATTCCAGTTGTATCTTTTTCACCTTCTTCTCCCCCCCCCCTAAAGACTGAGCCTCAGAGCAGGAGACTCCATCCACTGTACCTGTAGCAAGATGGTTAAGACACTGGTTCTCAAGATACAAGGAAAGGGAAGAAAGTCTACTGCGAAGGGTTTTCAGAATGAACACCTGGCAAAAAGAACAAGACGTATGGTCATGAGATGCTTCTAGACAAAAAAGACACTTATCATGGTGGTCTTTATGGGGAATCTGTCACCCACATTGGCATTTACCCTTACTGGATGACAATAACCCCAAGGAGCACAAAAAGGCAAGAGAAAACAAAACAAAAAAACAAACAGGGTACTTATCTGCACTGCAAACAGACATAGGTAATTACTGGAGAATGAAAATGCATTCACCTGGCAAAACAGATGCAGGTAAACAGACTGACAGTGAAATGATGCATTCAGACTGGCGGCAAAGAAGCTCTGTTTATGGTAAGCCTGAACGTCACCTTTATGCCCTACAGTATGCAAGGAGCATTTGACATTCAGCAACATGAAGTCTTTGCTATACTGGCCGGATGACATGCTTTCATGGCAGGGAATCCCAAATGTTAAGAATACTGCAGCAGTGAATGGGAGGACTTCAAATGATACAATGAGTACCTGTACATTTAACCTATTCTGAGGGTCCACTCAGCAGGAGGTAATCACTTACATTAATTCTAAGTAGCATTTCTGAAATCAAAAATAAGTGGAAGGAGACCAAATACAGAAGAGGATTTCAGGGCATAATGCTTTAAGAATAGACTTCCCAAAGGAAGTCTAACCCTGAAGCAGAGTTCTAAACAACACTATTAGATAATAAATCTGATGGTGGGTAGCCATGCCATAGATATATGTCACTGGCACACTCCTGAAACATACAGTAAAGGCAGCCACCACCCCCTGAAGCCACAGGTGAACCTCTCGGAAACTAGACATTACAA